>NW_026851715.1:0-177256 GCF_026571515.1 Ruditapes philippinarum
AAAAAGGAAACAGGTTGTTATGGAAGTTCCATTAAGAAATTCCCAGTATATTACACAAACTGAGTCAAAGGAAAATAGCTTTTGTTCTTCGTTATCATTTTTATGACATTGTGGAATCCGATAATTTGATTGTTGGATGTCTTACCGATATGCAATTGCAAGACGACGCATGAATTTGTCATTATAGAAGAAATATTGCATAAGCACAAGAATATGAGTATAGCTATTAAGGCAAATAGACTGGAGGTGAAAGCAAAACTATTTGCATGTAAACGAATAGAAATTATTTTAGCATTGAATGGATGACCAGCAAATGTTGGCCCTCTTAAAATTATTTACACGCATGTCAGCCGAGCGTTTCACTAATATTCCGTAAGTTTAGCGTATCCTTTCACGTAAACTTGGACTTACGCAAAACGTAAATTTAAATTATGTTAGTTGTATTTCACAAAACATAGCATGCAATTTGCGCCAGCAACAAATGAGCGTAATTTTACATTTAAACCTTTGCAAATACGTTGCGAAGAAAGTTTAGTGAATCGCAAATACATACGACTAAGTTCTGCTTACGCAAAAAGTTACGTTCGAACTCGAGTTACGATAACTTAAGAACGTTGGTGAAACGCATCCCTATTTTTTTATTTCTATGGAAACTTCAATAATGAAATATTTCGTTGCAATATTCATAACATGTCAAGATCACACTACTTTATTTGTCTGTAATTTCCTACTTTCCGGTTCATAAGGTTAAGCCCAAGGCATTTCTCTATAGGAGTCATAGTAGAATGTTTTTCTAAGTGGTCGAATACTTATAAAGCTACTGTTCTAAAGCTGTCAGAGGTCCACATTATTAGTCCTATTAACTCACAGTTATAATGTGTTTTTCTAAATGTACATGTCATAAGTGAGGATGACGGAAAATATAAGATGGCAACAAACTTTGTTCTAATTATTTCTATATAGGATATTGATTGAATGTATGTATCTTTCAGGAAATATATAGTATTTAACTTCAATATTTGTTTCTTACAATTTACAACAATACGCAACAACACATCGTGTGAGGTCGTATAAAAGGCAGCCGAATTATTAGGAATATTAGTGAACGCCAGACATATGTCTTTTAATAATCTGTAGAACAACATTGATAATATTTGCCTGCAGCTCCTGAAATGATTGCACATTCCGTGATATTACTTTCATCAAATAGAGCATAACTCTGAACAAATATTTCTAGTCCCGTCATATCGAACACCTTAGTGAAGTCCCATTGATGATCACAAACGCTACATGAATGACTTATTGCTTGTTTTGATCTGTGCACTGAGCACAAAATGGTTTGAAGCTTAAAGATTTTATCATGTTTCTAAACAAAATGGTGACTTTTTAACACATCTAAAACGGGCTCGCCAATATTTCAAACGTGCCACTGGGCACTGGCCACATGGATTGAAGGAAGGCTAAAGTTAATGCATTGTATATAAACTAAGAGAAAACAATTAGAAACAGTACGAAAGCATATGTTATATGTAAGAAACAGAAGCTAATGTATTATTTAAGAAATGAATAGAGCAAGCAATATCATTAATGTAGAGACATATACAAGAAAATTTTAATTTGCTTTTCAAGGTACAATGAATATTGTGTTAGACAATGCTCAAAATTAAAACACGTGCGTTATATATCTATGTGTTATTTTAAACGAAGCGTATTTATAGCCATAATAAAGAAAATAAAGAGGGATAAAAAACTGATATCAAGAAAGCTAGAAAAAGTGTTTTATCATCAAATTTGTTTTAAATAAAAGAAACAAGCACACAAGTTAGAATGTAAAGTGCAATGTATACAGACCAAAAATTGTTTTGACTGTCGGATCGACGTTTTATACCTTATTGGATGATTTTCATCATGGTCACATGCGCATGTTGCAGATTCCAGATATTTTCCAGATTCAAGTAAATTTTTGGTAAAAAATAAAACAAAGCTAGAAACATAACATTATCTGCTTAAAATAGAAGCACTAATAGTATTATACACTAATTGCAATGAACTGTTATGTTATAATAACAGTTGTATGATTGATGTCTTGTATGGTGTGGATATAATTGCCAGGTAAATGTGAAAATAAAACGCGGTTAACATGCTAACTAGACTAAAAACTCAAGAAACATGCTCGAAGCATTAATTATTCTAAGAAATTTTGGCGAAATTCAATCTAAAGGGAAATACTGAAACAGAAATAAAACAATTGTTTTTGTAACAAGTTTTTAGTGTGTCTATTTCGACAAAGAAAAATGATAAAAAGAAACCGAACTGTTTTAGACGTAAATTATTGAAACAGAGTTACATTATTTGGATATGTTCAAACCTGCAGAAACAATGTAATGTTCTTGTGGGACAAGGAAAAAGATCATAATAAAACAAAACTTCACATGTCACTTGTATTAAATCCATCAGCAGCGACATGCTTTATATACTTAATACTTATACTTTCCTAATAATATTGACTTAATGAATTAAATAATCTGATTAATTTTGAAGCTGTTTCGTTCAGAAATCGGTAAGACTAATAATATCTGTCATATTTTGCGGTTCGGATCGAAATATCCGTCCCGAGGTGACCCGCCCTTTGGGCGGTAACGAGGCTTGTCGAGTTACCGCCTATGGGCGGGTGACCGAGGGACGGATATTCTAACCCGAACCGCAAACATATGTCAGATATTTTTTTCTTGCATATTCTACCATATTTCATTATATTTTAAATTCTTTATCTTCATTTTCAATTTTTATCATTACAACCGTAACTACTTTCTTACAACAGCGTACGATTCGTAACGATAAAATGACGTCATCCTAAGCGTGCCATTGTACAGCACGCGACTCATCTGGCAGCCCCCATGCCAGATGAAATTTCCGGCATGGGTAAAACTCACAGAAACTCCAGTCTGATATGCAAGAAAAGAATATCAAGCACGGCCTCAGTATTTATCCGTGCAAGCTAATCAAATGAAATGGCGAAATCGTGTTTTAGCGGGTGTATTCCCGTGGGTTTATATCAGTTGAGTAATAATAAGGTATACATATCACCATGAATACCATGAATCAATCAATCAGTATATGATTTAGGTATAATTGAATAAAAATGTAAATTTGAGTAGATTAAGTAGAGATTATGTTCAACAATCCAAAATTGTATGATTTATTTGCTATTTTTATCATATCTTCCTATATACAGTATACGATATATATTTCATAGTTGCAAAGTCTCAGATGTTTTACAAACAATTATTAAAATTGATCATATGGATATGATATTTTGAAATGTAATCTGGATTACTTCAGATTTAGTAAAATCACAAATCTGTCACATTCAGAAATGTCAGTATAATTGGGTAATGATATAAATGACGTATCCAAGAGAAGGAAACGAGTGCTATAATTATGTCTCCCCCACCTCGGGGGGAGACATATTGTTTTTGCCCTGTCCGTCCGTCAGTCCGTCCGTCCGTCAGTCCGTCAGTCCGTCCGTCCATTCTTCGTTTCCGGACGATAACTAGAGTTCCTTTTGACCTACAGCTCTCAAACTTCATAGGATGAATGGTCTTATTGAGCAGATGATCCCTATTGTTTTTGGGGTCAGTAGTTCAAAGGTCAAGGTCACATTGACCGTTGGTCAATTTCTCGTTTCCGGATGATAACTAGAGTTCCTTTTGACCTACAGCCCTCAAACTTCATAGGATGATTGGTCTTATAGAGCTGATGATCCCTATTGTTTTTGGGGTCAGTAGGTCAAAGGTCAAGGTCACACTGACCGTTGGTCAATTTCTCGTTTCCGGATGATAACTAGAGTTCCTTTAGACCTACAGACCTCAAACTTCATAGGATGATTGGTCTTATTGAGCAGATGATCCCTATTGTTTTTGGGGTCAGTAGTTCAAAGGTCAAGGTCACAGTGACCGTTGGTCAATTTCTCGTTTCCGGATGATAACTAGAGTTCCTTTTGACCTACAGCCCTCAAACTTCATAGGATGATTGGTCTTATAGAGCAGATGATCCCTATTGTTTTTGGGGTCAGTAGGTCAAAGGTCAAGGTCACAGTGACCGTTGGTCAATTTCTCATTTCCGGATGATAACTAGAGTTCCTTTTGACCTACAACCCTCAAACTGGGGGGAGACATATTGTTTTTGCCCTGTCCGTCCGTCAGTCCGTCCGTCCGTCAGTCCGTCAGTCCGTCCGTCCATTCTTCGTTTCCGGACGATAACTAGAGTTCCTTTTGACCTACAGCTCTCAAACTTCATAGGATGAATGGTCTTATTGAGCAGATGATCCCTATTGTTTTTGGGGTCAGTAGTTCAAAGGTCAAGGTCACAGTGACCGTTGGTCAATTTCTCGTTTCCGGATGATAACTAGAGTTCCTTTTGACCTACAGCCCTCAAACTTCATAGGATGATTGGTCTTATAGAGCTGATGATCCCTATTGTTTTTGGGGTCAGTAGGTCAAAGGTCAAGGTCACACTGACCGTTGGTCAATTTCTCGTTTCCGGATGATAACTAGAGTTCCTTTAGACCTACAGACCTCAAACTTCATAGGATGATTGGTCTTATTGAGCAGATGATCCCTATTGTTTTTGGGGTCAGTAGTTCAAAGGTCAAGGTCACAGTGACCGTTGGTCAATTTCTCGTTTCCGGATGATAACTAGAGTTCCTTTTGACCTACAGCCCTCAAACTTCATAGGATGATTGGTCTTATAGAGCAGATGATCCCTATTGTTTTTGGGGTCAGTAGGTCAAAGGTCAAGGTCACAGTGACCGTTGGTCAATTTCTCATTTCCGGATGATAACTAGAGTTCCTTTTGACCTACAACCCTCAAACTTCATAGGATGATTGGTCTTATTAATCAAATGATCCCTATTGTTTTAATGGTCAGTAGGTCAAAGGTCAAGGTCACAGCGACCGTTGGTTAATTTCTCCTTTCCGGATGATAACTAGAGTTCCTTTAGACCTACAACCCTCAAACTTCATAGGATGATTGGTCTTATTGAGCAGATGATCCCTCTTGTTTACGTTTGTTTCAAGTATCATCAAAATCCTTTAAAGGTTTGAAGAATTATGGAGCAGACACAATTTCATTTAATTTCATTTGTGAAACTATATATGATATGACCATCAAGTGCAATTTCGTTTGACGCCCGCCTGCCATACGCTGATTGAATAACCAGGATTTTCAAAATTGAATACCTGGTTAAAAACAAACAGTTTAGGAAGCATCTTCTCATACAACCTTAACAATAGAAACCATCCATAGACAGCCTTCATTGAAGTGACTACCGGGTATTTACATTATCTTATCTCCATTTCCATTCCTGTTTCCATTCACAGTTATTCTCAGCAGTGGGGGAGACATGCGCTTTTTTACAAAAGCATCCTCTAGTTTGTATGCATGTAGGCAAACGTAGATATTCTTACAAAAGCCTTCATTGTCAAAGATCATGATACTACAACCCTACGCCAGATTGGCTCAAACAAGCTAAAACATCTTCCCTAATAAGATAATATTATCATATATTAAACTATTTACCAACTATCATATAGAGAATCATTTACAAACAAATGATATACAGACATGATGTTGATTACTATGCCCTATAATGCTGTAATTACTTATTAAATCCAAATATTCTTTAAATTGTATGCAAACATTTAAGATTGTACCAGGTGTAAGGAAATTAAAGTGTAAATTATGTAGCACATTAACACAGTATGATAATCTAATGAACAGCGTCTGTTTCTGTTCAATATATAAGAAATTTTAAGGCATCCAAGGCCATAGTTTGATATCAAAATCTAATGCGATAATTGTCTGCAATAATTCAAAGGAGATGTCTGTTACACATCAAAGGCGTGAAGGAACAATGTGCTACTCTGTATTAATGATCCCAAACTCTGCTTGAATAACGTAAATCATGCTAAATGCTTGATGTTTTCCGTAATCATTCGTAAATATTTGCCAATATAAGAATTAAGATTGATTATATTCAGAATTCCCACCTATTTGATACGAATAAAAACAAAGCTCAGTACATCGCGGACAATAAAAGTAGCCATTGAACACGAACGAATATAAAACAAACAGATATAAACAAGCATTGAACTATATGTTTTGATAGTTGGATGAACAAAAATTATATTACAAATAAATGTTACATCATATTTATAGTACATAATTAAATGTTTTCAGAATTTAATTTATTTTGTACAATATATGACATATGGTCAATATCCTTTATAAGCATAAACGAATAAATAAGTGGTTGATAACAAAAACACATGAAAGTTAACGATCAACAAGCGAGAGCATTGATCACTGAATGCAGTCACTTTCCACAATGTCTAGATATTCATCCCCAGTAACATGATTTTACTGGTTCATGTTAAGGTAATAGAACAAATTGATATTTATTCACCAGACAATTTGATATCTTACATTTACAGAGATGAGTGTTTCCATATATATAAAGAATACATGGTATCGTTCACTACATTATTGACATTTAACATGCATGCGGATGGATATTCAAGTAACTTGTTCATAATTTATTGCGTTGTAAAATCTCACATTTTGAAGTCTTACTAACAATTACTTTATTCATTCTCATGGATGTCTATTATTGTGTTTACAAAACAACAGCAATCACAACAAACTGTACAGAGGATAATATCGATATGTAAAGTAAAGTAAGTTATAATGCATAAGATATAGAATAATGATACAAAAATACAAATTATTTTGGTGGAATAGTGATAATAGTGTTTGAATGCTCTCATTAGTATTATTGTTTTAGAAATTTAAGTCAGTTATATAATAAACAAATACTAATAATATAAGAATTGAAATTGATCACATTCTGTATTACCATAAAATAAAACTATATGGTGTATTATACTAATCAAATATCTATATAAACACACAAATTAATTGTGATCATCATATTTAGACTCCTGTCTTATAGACAAATTCATTTTAGTATATTACAAAAACAAGGAAACCTATTAGAAAAAATGCAGAAAGCACCGACTGTGCTTATTTCTTATCATCATAAAATCTGAATGATTGACATCTTGCATGTTAAAGATATAACATTGAAGTATATGTTGTAATAAAATAGGCTTAATATGCCAACTAGACACATGCTAACATGAAAGTATGTTAAAAATGATGAGTATTCTAGGAAATTGTGCTGGCATTCAAATATTATGTTGATCACTACATTCTACTTTCAAATTAATGTTTTTAATGCTTAAGCTGGCGTACGTACATGTAAGAAATTCAAATTTTATGCTTTCTATACTCGATCTGTAGTATATTATAAAAGTTTGAAACGTTTGTTTTTCCACTATGTTAATGAATATTGATATTGCCACATTAACATATATTTTTAAATATTTGAAGGCTTTGAATTAATTTACTAAACATTGAGATAATGCACGTGCGGGGAATAACATTGAATAACATGCTAAACCGATAAAAATTTTATATCCTCATTTGTAAGATTGTGATACATTGTTATTGTATAGTATTGTTTAAAAAAACATACTTTACAACAAGGGTAGGGCTAAAGGATTAAGCTTCGTTAAAAAATGGAATAAGTTATAACTTCCTTTTATCCAGTTAATATATGTTGAAATCACACTTATGTTTTATTACTTTATTCCTGTTGACAAAAATTGTCTTTCTTTTCATAACAATACAATGCTTTTTAATTTTCAAGTTTTATTCATAAGACCTCAAAATACACCATCAAGGTCATGGAGCTATAAGAAGACAAAATCAATACACATAGAATGAGACAGAGAATGAGTTATGCAAATTACGATCATTACGACTATTCTGTATCATTTGGTAACTAAGACAATGTATTAGGGTTAGAAAGAATAGCCCTTCCTTATAGAATGAACACATTAATGACAAGGATTGTTTTCACCCCGATATATTTCTTACAGCTAGGTTCCTATTGTGTTGACCTTCTCTCGACGTTGGAATTGAGAATCTATATTCCTTAACGTACATTACAACATGTCATTATCAAAGTATTTTATTTGCCAGATATTTCCGTATTGTTTGATTTATAAGGTTAAACTTAAGGCAATTCTCTACAGGATACTTGTCACTACATTGTAAAATGTTTTGCTTAGTGAACCGATATAAGTCGCAAGTGTCATGAACATATTAAACATATCCGTAATAACTGATTTATTTCCCAAATTAAATTACATATGTCTGGTACTAACACCTACATCCTAAATCTGTTTTTGAACATTGCCTTGAAATATTCAAAATGCAATGTTATATAAACTTAAACAGTTTTATAAAGGTTTTATATTTTAGAAATGTAATGTTTTTGACTAACAGTTATAAAATTGTCCCAACTGCGTTGACATTAACTATTTATGCACCATTTCGATGAGCATGTGAATCAGTAATAAAATACAACTTTTCATTCCGGACGAACATGTCATATCCGGAGTTATTGTGATATATTATGTACATCATCGATAATATGCTTTATTTTGCAAGACTGTATGTTTTGCTAGAATTGTTTTCTTCCTAATGAATTGTTATTCTTCAAACCAACGCCTGCACATGTCGTGATTAATGCAGACAAAAAAAAATGTAAATTTGATGATCACAATTTTACTATTCAAACACGAATATTTCTCTTGTATAACAGAATTTTCAGAATAATAATAATATCCTTTGCATGCAAAAGTGAGTGAAATGACAATTCAACTCAGTTTAAGTTGCTTCTGTAATAATCAATGTTATAACGAATTATATCTTAGTATCTTAGTATTTGTGTGAACATTTTTGACTACTGAATGTTTTGCAAATGAGGTCAAGAGAAAAAATATGATGAAATTTAAGATATTCAAATGGCTTATAAAATATTCAATTATTTTCTTTCATTTTCCATTTTTGCAGAATTTTTACATTTCTAGAAAAATAACCAAGCTAAGATCATATCTGACATATGCTAATTAGTCGACTCATTTCCAAGAAATCAAATTTTCTTTAAATAAAAAAAAATGATTCCATTTTTCTCAAGTTTGATTTGATTAAAATATTTTTGGTCATCTGGAGGCATGCAGCAATAAGCGAGGTCATATTTATAGGACTACCCTGGATAGTTGAACATGCTTTGAAGAAATGCCTGTTGTGCTACTCTTTGATTTTTTTACACAGCAGCGTTCTTACTTTGCCAGTTGTACAGCAATATTTAACATTTTATCAAACTATAATTATGTTGTTTCTTAAATAATTTTTCAAAAATAGTGATAGATGAACATGCTTTGAAGAAATGCCTTTTGTGCTACTCTTTGAAACACATGTGCCTAATCTTTTATACTTTTTTTCTTAAATAATTTTTTAAAGATAGTGTTTGGCCATCTTAAACGATAATACAATAATAAAACCATGTGTCATAAATTCATAATGGATCAGGTTCAGCTGACATTTTATTTAAATATTTAACAGTTTAAGGGTACGAAAATTACAGTGAACGAAAACTTAACCCACATAAGTGGATCTGCAAGCTGAATTAATTTATCTATCATATGTCAATACCATTCTAAAAACTATAACACAATATATATGCTTATATATTCATAGTTGAAATTATCTGTACAAGTAAGACCAAGAAAAAATCAGGCGCAAATAAAAAGATGTCACCTGTCTAATTTTATGTAACAACTTCACGGTCGCTTTTGGAGTTAGTTTCCCTTTTCAGAGCTATTCACCAGCTTGATTCACTATCGAGTTATATTCTTGATTGAATAAAATCACGCTTTCTTAGTATCCACTTTACTTCTTTTCCTTTCCGAATCTGAAATTTTCTTTCTCGTACGTTTCTCACCTTTCGTATTTTCCGCCATTATTTGGTTTGATGATTATTCATATATCAATCACGTGACTTCGAGCCGGACATTTATGAAAATAATCGAAGGGCTTCCCGCCAAATTATAAATCTTATTTGACTAACCGAGTCAAATAAGAAAGTGCATTTTTTTCGAATGCTCAGAAGAAATGTTACAGAGAGCTTTTCTAAATTGAAAAACTTTCTCAATACTAGTTAAATTATGCATTTGAGAATATTAAGGGGTTAATTTGACAATCTATGTGTATGACTTTGGCCAGGAATATAACTTTAAAGATTACATTAAGCATTTTATCATTTCATTTTACACCCATTTCTTATAAAAAACAAACAAAACAACACACACGCACCAACACACACACGCACACAATCACACAAAAAACATGTATACTAAGTCATTATTCATGTACAGGAAGTAAAAATAAACTTATCATCTGAAATGTTTTGTAGTTGTTTATCATCAATAAATAGTATATTACGTGCATTTCTTTACATTATCGCAGTTTAATGCAAACATTACAAATGTGGGGTCAAATAAATACCAAGTTAATAATAAGGAGTTTGCTGAAGGACACACATTAAGACTTTCAACAATACAATCAGTGTAGGATCATGTACAAGTTAACCGAGTAAATAGATAAATAATAAATGCACATAATTAATGCAGATATCTTTGTATACATTAATTTAGAATTCAATAACATCGTCCATTACGTCTGTCTCATCCTGGGGCAATTAGTAGAGAGACATTGACGTTTATGTATAGTCAGTTTAAAAACAACTCTTATTTGCTTTAACTCAGCTCCATACAATTAAAAGTATAAATAATTCTCGTTGATGATTATAAAGTTTTTAAGTTTATTTATTCTTGTAACATAATATGAATTTTTTTTTGAACGTACATTGTTTTCTGTTGTTGTTTTCATGTTATTATTATGCATTTTGTGTTTTCATGTATGTTATTTGAAAATTTCGCTGTATAACCATGATGTAAATTGTGTATATTTTATTTATATTTATGTTTTGAGGCCCACATGGAAGATTGGGTAACTAAATGTGTAGCCTCAGTAAATAAAGACTTTACTTTCTTACTTACTTACTTACTCTGTCCCAATTTATAACACAATACAAAACACATGAAATTGCGATGTATGACGATTGTATTCACTACAGAAAGCCTTGAATTAAAGGTACATTTTTTATATTTTATCTTACGAAAATGAATAAAGCTTGTATTGTTATCATAACTGTCACATTGCGAGGTTAAAGAACGATTTACACTTTAAAATACATATAACAAACATAATGTTATTGTAGCAATACAATAATTTAATTGTAATAGCAATAACACATTTGTCAGCCTGAAAGTAATTATCAAAACTCTTTGACTTGAGTGTAAAACTATTTATAATGAAACACCTTTGCACCGCTTGTTAAATCTTCGCAACTAATGATCTTTGATTATATAATCAATAAGCATGCATATTTTTTTACCACCTCTTCTAATTGTATTTAATCACAATAATTACAACTATAGTACACACGTTCTTTTTGCTAGTCACGTAATATGTAACGTGCATTTTTAAATCGTGTCCTTTTGTGTGAAGAAAAAGACAAAGGTTCTAAAGTTCGATGTAAACCAGACAAGATAATGACATTATGAAATGGCAAAATTGTTTCACTTAAGACACTTATTGCAATTTATTACCCTTTTACGAGACAACTGTTCAAAAGATAATTATATCTTATACACAAGATAGTAATATTAGATGAAACTTGTTATCATAAAAGATACAAAAAGGTTATAGATACAATAAAATTTCATAGACATTGAACATAAGCACATATTTTTCAGCAAACTATAACATCCATCCATATTTCAATCTATAGTACTTTTCATACATGCAATTTTAAAGATTAATGCAATATTTCAGCTGTAAATTTGAAGTTACATTATAGTATGAGAAGCTTTGATATTAACCTTATAATTTAAGTCTATTTCAAACTTGTTTTCAGGCTACGACTCTACTTTACATGTAGTTTATATAAAATGTAGCATATTGTCATGACAGCAACACATTACACAATATATAATTGTAAAATGAAACTAAGCAATCTAAAATTTATATATTTTAGCTTAAAATATAATATTACTATCACTTTATTAATATAAAATATTGATACCTTTCTCAATATCTTTTTTACAAGACATTTATAGGTAAAAACTAATGAATATTTGGAAATTCAAAATACATGTTTCGTATAAACTGTGCATTTAAATTTTCAGACAGAGAATTGCTTTACGTCTTACCAGAAAAATGGTATTCACATTCCATTTGTTTTGTTTTATTAAAAAAGCTCACAAACACCAACAATCGTCATTGGCACATACAATCTGAAATTTATTATCATTACGAGAAAGAATGAGACAGCAATTTGTTCATATACATTTTATTCACATATTTGTAATACAATTACTCGAAAGAAATAATGTAAATTTCAAACATGTCAGTAAATATATCTGTAAATTATTCTGTACCTCATGCTTCATGCAGCTTATAAAGCCAGCAAGGAAGATCGCTATAAATATAACAAACCCTTGGACAATTGTTGATACTGGATTTACAGGGGACTAATATGATTAAGGTCTATAGAAATCGCAGGCAGATGGTTGTAATAATTGATAAATCTGTATTTGTTTTTTTTTTAATTAACACTGTTAACAGATTTATTTCAAATTCATATAAAAATATTACAGATACATCATACTGACAGAAATAGCCAAGTGAAATGGACTATACAAAATTAAAAGATCTTAAAAATCGGCAAATGTATTTATCACAACACAATTACATGAAATTACAGACACAGATCGAGTCTTTGCATGTTTGATAATGAACACGTGGAAACATCCCTCATCCTCTAGAACCAGCACATGGTTTTTAAAATGGTAAACAAGTGAACAGTGGCAAAAGACAAAAAAATGTTAACAATACATTCAGATTAAATCTTTAATTTATCTTTAGAGCACAAACACATCTATTTCATAAAAGCAAGATGAATTGCAAAACAAACACAACTGTCTATGTGCGTGAGGATCAGAAGTGCATTATTTCTCTTCATTAACGAATGACATATCGTAAAAGATATTGAGATGTTTTATTTCATATGTTATCAACAATAAGCATTATTTTGCATGTATGAATATGTTATCTTATTTAAACGCAGTAAGTTATGATACCCCAGACGAATATTAACATAAATGTATTGTATATACACAATGCTGTGCAAATAAAACTAAAAGTTTGAATTGATTATATGAAGAAAGACATCGAAACCAAATTGTTTTCAACATAAATCGAACTTGAAGCAAAACAATTTAGTGATAAATTTTCAAACCGACATATACATAACGATTGTATTTCTGATATTTGTCTTTCGTTTCATATTTAAGAATTCAGTTATACTTTGAACAAAACATCTGTGTATATTCAACCTAACCATATTTCTTTAAGGATTGATACAATCTTACTTTGGGTTAAACAGGCTACATTGTGTACTTCTATACTCGATACATTTAACAAACATTCAGTCATTATATATTGCAAACGTTTCGACTAGGTGCCTTCCTCTGAGCTAAACATATTAATTTTGTAACTTACAAAATTACAATATGTATTTAATAAAAGTGCTTTAATTCAAAGGGCGGATTTAAGATCACAAGATATGTTTACTTCAAAAACGTCATTACAATAGTCTTGCTTTCAGTGATCTTAGGTTCAGTTTGCTGGATGTCTAACCTGCTAACAGACAAACACGTGTGGTGTTCATAGATTTTAATTAGGAAAAATAATGTTTAAAAATATTAGGTAATTTTGGCGATTTCTTAGATTATTTGAAAAAAATGTAATGTTTAAGGTAGAATAATCGTTATAGAATTTGTATACAAAATTCATTATTGACCAGGAATGTTTTAATCCTGTAATGTTACTCACAAATAACTGTTTCCCTTAACTTTAAATTGTGATATACGTACATCAGCAAGCGATCCGAACTGTTTAAACTTGCCCACAATTTTGAAATTTTCTTTCTGATCCCAGTAGATTTCTAAGATAAACACTGAATTTTCCTTTGAATATCAGTAACACGTTTAGTTTCGCAAAATTATTTCACCAAAAAAGTACGCTGATCTGGCACCAAAAACAAAAACTATGTTATTTTCGAAATGATGTCATGACGTCAATATGCTACTTTTCTTTTAGAATACCCTGTATATATCATTATCACTCTATTGTTTTGTCAGTCATTTCTTTATTACAAAGTTAAACTTAACGCAGTTCACCATGGGATACTTGTCATTTTCAACTTCATTGTGACATGTTTTGATGGACGGACTGATGTTACAATAACAAGTGTCATGAACATATATGTAAAATTAATAACCGCACGACGATTTTTCTAACATTAAACTATATTTAGGCTTCATCCTTTTAAAATATCAACTATATATTAACACAATTTCCTCAAACGTTTAATCTACAATATATTTCAAATGTTGTCAAAACCGCAGAATTGTTTAATTTTTTATTTGACTGATAAACGATACCTTTATATAAATTGAACACGACATGAAATACCTTATTACATATAATAATAAAGAACACTGCCAATGCATAGACATTTTGATTTGCTGTGTGGTGTGACTTTCGCTTTTACTATTAATTCACTGTCTTTATAACAAATACAAAAAGGGAAGCACAATGAACGAAAAAAAGAGAAGGAAAGTTGAAAAGCTAAAATGGCAGACACTGATTGAGTCGTTTACTGTTGAGAAAATTGTCATATCTATAATAATGATCCTAGTCTCGTCCTACCCAATATACAAAACATAAATACTAAAACGTGTGGAAATAATGCTTAAAAAAAGGAAGGAAATATAACAATACTGAGATAAAGTACTGTATAACGTTTATATACGTTCATATCAGATTAAGAACGGTTCAACTCATATAATATACCTTTTGTTCTTGCATGTGTCAGATATAGGTTTAATTCATTTTACAATTATATTACAATGTTAATAATTATTTCCAACATTTATATCTAAACTTTATGTAAAACAAATAATCACCTGCAAGTTTATATATTGATTTGGAAAATAATGATCATGAAATGTTATGTCGTTCTGACAAGAATTACACATTTTGTCTTTGATTTGTGACCTCATTGTTAGATTTTTGGCAGAGTAACAGCTTAATTTCCGCTCTAATAATACTTATTTTATTTGTAGTAAGACAAGTACGAAGGAATTCAGATTATGAATAAATGTTAAAAATACAAAGCGAACAACATAAAAGTAAACATCGTAATTTTTAAAGAAAACGATTACCAATGTTGCAATAGACTGGCTTTTGGCAGAGATTTAAAGACTATAATTTCTTATCTTGAAAGTGAAAGGTAATAACACATTTACAAAACAGATCACTTTAAGTTTAGCAAATTAAATATTTTTAAACGTACCTCTAAATTTCCTTCGTGATTACGTACTTATCTTGCAGCGAGAAAATGATCAATGTATATGAATATTAAAACCGTATTATTTCTCAAAAACATTTTTATTTTTGGTACAACAATCAAAGTAATGTCATTGCGAATACTGTATCAGCATAGATAACAATAATTTAGTCACTGCCAGATGTTGAAGTATTATAACAATTTTCTTTCGTATACTTACATTCACAAGATGTGTGAAGGTTATTTCATTCATCCTTTATTTATTTAATTCTAGACAGGAATTTTAAAAGATTTTCTTTGAGACTTACACACTAACAAGATTAAACGTAAAGTTATGTTTTCCTATATATATATACCAAAAAAAGTGAAATGTAAAGAAAATAAAACAGTTGGTTATCCATGTTGTATTAAGCATATTCCTTGTATATTACACAAACTAAGTGAACGGATCATATCTATACTTCTTTAATATCAATTCATGACATCATGCAATCAGATTATTTGATTGCTGGATGTCATACCGATATACCAAATGACATATGAATTTCTTAATATAGAAGAAATAGTGCATAAGCAAAAAGAGTACAATTACAGCTATTACGACGAATAGCCTGAACATGAAAACAAAATTATTTGCATGTAAACAATAAGAATTATTTTGGCATTTAAATATTTGACTAGCAAGTTATGTCCTCTTAGAATTATTTACACGCATAGGTGTCTGGTCTTTTGTTTCTATTGAAACGTCAATAATGAAATGTTTTTATTGATATAATTTACATGTCAATATCACACTACTTTATTTGTCTACAATTTCCTATTTCCTGGTTCACGGGGTTAACTAAAAGGCATTTCTCCATAGGAGCCATAGTGTAATGTTTTTCTGACTGCATGGACATCTCTTAAAATGTAAGAGATTTACTTATTTAGTCCTATAAACTTACAATAATTAATGTGTTTTTATAAACTATGCATGCTATTAGAATATATGAAAAACTTGGTATTTATTCTCACCATATAGCATATTACAATGCTTTTAGCATATTATAATTAATTTAGCTAATACTAAGCTAATAATAATTTATTTAACATATTACAATTTGTTAAGCATATTGCAATTAAATGAATACGTGTATCTTTCAAAAAAATGTTAAGTATTTAACCCCAGTATTTGTGTATTAGAATTAACAACAATACATAAATAACAATAGTCTGGAAAGTAGAAATATTGGTGAATGCCAGAAAAATGTCTTTATTAATTATGAACAGCATTGATAATGTTTGAGTACAGCCCCCCCCCCCACACACAAATGAATTGAAACTCATTGATATTCGCTTCATAAAATGGAGCATAAATCTCAGACACAGTATTTATATTTCCATCACATCAAAAACCTTAGTGAAGTCCCCCATTAATGATCACAAACGCTATACGATTGACAAATTTGTGTACTGTGGTCAAAATGGTTTGAAGCTTAAGGTTTTTTCAAGTTTCTGAACCTAATTTTGACTTTTTAACACTTTGTTACTGAATATCCTAAACGTTTTCGCCAATATATCAATCTAGGCAGAAAACACCATTCATCTTTGTATTGAAAATTCGAAAATATATATTGATTGTATAGCAAACAGCGCGAACAATGATCACACAGCAGGATCGTGCCGGCCGATCTTAGTCTATGGATTTAATGGTCACATGGATTTAAGTAGGCTAGAGGTCAAAGAAATGTATATTGATTAAGGTAAAACAATAAGAAACAAAACGACAGTATATGTTAGAAAAAGAAAGAAATGAATTATTTTAGAAAAAAGAGCAATGTAGATACTAAACCAGAAAATAAAAGTTTATATTTTAATTTACAGTGAATATTGTTAAGACAATACACACAATTAAAACTTGTGTCATCTATGTTTATCTTATTCTAAATTCTTAAGGCAAGCGATATTCATATGCATACCAAAAATAATATGTTAGGTCATTGATTTCATGAATAGTGTAGAACCATCAATTATTTTTATTGACAGAAACAAAACACACAACTGTTTATAATTTAAATACTTAATTGGACGTTCGACTTTCACTAATAAGCAACACTTGCATTTCCAGACCCCTCCCCCCACCGATGCAAGCGAGTTTTGGGACAAAACAAAAATATAGAAACGCGTCCAACATCATCTGCTTCGAATGGATATTCTAATATACTAATTGTAATAAACTTGAGTGGTATATTAATAGCTGTATGATTGATGTGGTGTTTGGTGTGGATATAAGTACCAGGTTATGATGAGGAAATTACACGGTTAACATGCTAACTAGACTAAAAACTGAAGAAACATATTTGAAGTATTAACTATCCTAAGGAATTTTTGCGAAGTTTAAACTCACGGGAATACTGTAAAAGTAATGAAAGATTGATTGTTTGGTGTTAAGTTTGTTTATCAGGGGCAAAGTATAAACCCAGGAAACATGCATCGCTTAATGCTTATAGGTTATATCGGTATATAGTTGCGTTCTGTAAATAAGATGATGCTGAATCTGTTTCGTTAAGAAATCAATTTGGCATGGCCTCAGTATTTATCTGTGCAAGCTAAACTCATGAAATGGCGAAATCTTGTTTAAGCGGGTGTATTCCCGTTGGTTTATCATTTGATTAACAATAATGTGTTAAAGTGATAGAATTATTCACATAACTATGAATTACATGAATTATTCAATCAGTATGTGATTGATGTATAATTTACGATAACAATAAATGTAAAGAAGAGATAAGATCAAGCCATTCATAATGTATAATTAATTTGCTATTATATTCACATCATCCGATTTCATAGCTGCAAAGTCTCAGATGTTTTTCAAACAATTATTCATACATATTTATCAAATGCATATGGTATTTTGAAAGGTCATTTTAGAATTGTGACCAGAATTACTAAATCTTTAGTATACTGACAAATCTGTAACATAATAGATGTACATGTAGTAGAATAAAACAGAATAGATTAAGTAGAGATAAGTAGAGATAAGATTCAAAATTATCAAAATTGAATATTTATTTGATATTGCCATTATTTGATATATACGATATCTATGCATATCAAATGCATACTATATTTGGAAAGAACATTTCATTTAATAAAAAACTTAATTATCAAAGTTTGAGTACATGTCACAATCACAAATATGTCACATTTAGAAATTTAACGGAGTAATTATAGAAATGATGTATCCAAGAGAAGTTAATAAGTGTAATAATTTGTATGCATGTAGGCAGAGGAAGATTCTCTTTAAGAAGTCGTTTTGGTTTTGACTTAAAGGTGATGGCCTCCTGGGTCAATGATCTCGATGCTTCAGCACTACTCTAGGGTGATTTAGACGAGTTCCATAACAAGATAATATTACCATTTATTAAACTCTATTTCAATGACAAACGATAATCATTTTTAAACAAATGATATACAGACATGATTCTGATAACTGTTTACCAAAGACTTTTAATGGTATGCTCACACTTAAGATTTTACTAGTTTTAAGGACATTAAAGTGTAAATTATGTAGCATAATGATACAGTATGATAATCCATTAAACAGTGTCTGTTTCTGTTTAATTTACACAAAGAAGAAATGCATCCAAGGTCATAATATGATATCAAAATTTAATGGGATGGATGTCTGCAATAATTCAAAGAAGATGTCTGTTACACATCAAAGGCGCTAAGAAACAATATGCTGCTATATATTAATGATCCAAAACTCTGCTTGAATGACGTAAATCATGCTAAATGCTTGATGTTTTCCGTAATCATTCGTAAAAATTTGCCAATATATGAATTAAGATTGATTATATTCAGAATTCCCACCTATTTAATAAGAATAAAAACCAAGCTTAGTACATCGTGGACAATACAACTAGCCATTGAACATGAACGAATAACAAACAGATATAAACAAGCATGGAACTGTAAGTTTTGATAGTTGGAGGAACAGAAATTATATTACAAATAAATGTTACATTACAGTAATTGTATTTAATTAAATGTTTTCAGAATTAAATTTATTTTGTACAATATATGACATATGGTCAATATCCTTTATTAGCATAAACGAAAAAATATTAAGAGGTTGAATACAAAAGCACATGAAAGTTAAGGATCACAAGGAGAGCATTGATCACTGAATGCAGTCACTTTCCACAATTTCTAAATACTCATGCCTAAGGGAAACCACCCAGTAACATAATTTTACTGGTTCATGTAAAGGTAATAGAACAAATCGATGTTAATCACCAGGCAATTTGATATCTTACATTTACAGAGATGAGTGCTATCATATATATAAAGCACTGGTAAACAATTATTATATATGGTATCGATGGTATCGTTCACTACATTATTGACATTTAACATTTCTTTTTTTGCCCTTTTTTTACCCACATTTTAATTCAGTACAACAGTACCCTAGTAATTACGTAACTGAGAATGCCTATAAATAGATTTGTCGCATGATTAAATCGGGTCATTAGGTTCGGACAGGTGTGGACGGCACGTGAAGTAACAATAGAAGTGTGCCATTGTCGTTAAGAAAGAAATATTTATTTTATTGATTTATGTTGGATGTTAAACAGTTAAACAATATAAAATGCCAAAAATCTATGAGTTTCAATGTTGGAATTTAATTTAGATGGAAAAAAGCAGAAGAGTGTGTCATTCAGTTGGTGTTTAAGTGTTTGTCAGTTTGATATCTGACTTATTTATATTGAACAGAAGTGATATTATTCTGTTTGTGGATTTACATGCCAATGTCATATTGGGTGCGTGACCTTTTGAACCTGCAATGTAAGTGTTTTTTTTTTTTAATTACTATTGTGATTTAAGCAGTGTTGTAGGCCTATTGTAGAGAGTAGTTATTTGTTTTGTTTTTTTCATCAGTGTTCATGGATATAGATATATCATGGTAAAATATCTTTTATTTGATTGTAGTACATTTGCTTTGTATTGCCTTTAGTGACCATATATATACAGATCTATTTCCATGTGTGGACACATGCTTTTACTTATTACTTTGTAAAAGCATAATGAATGGAAATAATAAAAGGGATACATTATGTGTCAGGGATCTTTTTGGCGAAACGAAATTATCAAAAGAGCATTTGATATATGAAATTTAGGTTGCTTTTTGTTGCTTTTTTAATTTATAGATCTTCCTACTTCCACTGGGAGCCTATGGTTTCTTGAATGTCCTAAAACTTGTGATGATTTTAAAAAAAATAATCAGGAAGAAAATTAAGATACTTATTTGTGCCAAATTCATTTTTAAATAGTTTATAATTAATACTGCATGTTGATTTGGTAACTAAATCATTCCATTCTTGTAAGTACTGGTCATTAATCTTTTGTTTAAAGGCAAGAGGAAACCATTTTCTATTCATTTGAATTTGTTGCTGCCATATATTTCCAAATCCATTTTTTGTAACTAAGTCTTTTATATGCATTAACCACTTTGATTTTAATTTACCCTGATCATGTAATCCATATAGAGTTAAATACATATTGTTAGATAATTTGTTGCTTGTTATATCAGTCAATTTACACCAAAAATTAATAATTCTACTATTAATGTCTATTTGAAGAGGTTTTACTCCTAACTCACCATATATCATGTATGAAGGTGTTGTCTTTTTAAGATTGAGTATCATTTTAAAGAATTTCAGTTGCATTTTTTCAAGTTCTTTACTGCCGGAAAATCCCCATATCTCACAGCCATACAACAAGATGGGTTTAATAGCTTTATTGAAGAGATCGACTTGTAAATCAATGGTCAAGTTAAGAGACCTAATCTTTTTTTGTAATGAAAACATAGCTTTATTTGCTTGATCAGCGATATGTTGTTTAGTTTTTTTTTTAATTTTTGGTCCGTGAAAGATAGAGACCTAGATATTTATATTCATTTGTTGTTTCTAATATGGTTTCATTAAATTCAAAATAGTTTTTATATTTTTTGCTTCTTGAGCCAAAAATGAGAACTTTAGTTTTTTGAGTATTTACTTGAAGTTTCCATTCTTTACAGTATTTATAAAATATGTTTAAATTTTCTTGTAAATTTTCACTAGTTTCACTCAGTAGAACTGTGTCATCAGCATACAGAATAATAAACAATTTAAAGTACATCCTAAACTCTTTGTGGCTTATTTTACATTCAATACCTTTTACATTTTCACTGCAGAGATAATTTTCAAGATCATTTAAATAAATTGCAAAACAATAAAGGTGAGAGATTTTCTCCTTGCCTCACTCCATTCATGCAGGGGAAAAAATCTGAATATTCATTATTTGATTTGATTCTTGATTTGATATTATGATACATATTCTTGATAACAGTAAAACATTTTCCATTAATATTATATTTCAATAATTTTTGCCAAAGTCCCTGTCTCCACACTGTATCAAATGCTTGCTTAAAGTCTATGAATACACAAATTTTTTTTTTCTGTTCAGATAGTAAATCTATAAGGCAGTTTAGAATAAACAAATTATCAGTTGTAGAGTGATTTTTTTCTGAATCTAGCTTGGCAGTTTCCTATCAGATCATTTTCATCTGATAATTTATTTAAGCGATCATTGATTATTGCAGTAAATAGTTTTCCAAAGCAGCTTTGTAGGGTAATAGGTCTATAATTTTCTGGTGATTTTACATCTCCTTTATTTTTATATATTGGTATGATATCACCTACAGTCCAGCATTCAGGTATTATACCATTGTCAAGAGTCAAGTTGAATAGCCTTACATATACAGGTAGCATAGTATTTATGCTGCATTTAATATGCTCATAAGGTGACCAGAAGAGCTAGAGCTTAGATATTTGGCATGAAACATCTTCTAGTGAGTGTCTACCAAGTTTGTTCAAATAAAAGCCCTGGGGTCAAAATTGGCCCTGCCCCGGGGGGTCATTGATTTTCCCTATATGCATATAGTAAAAACTTAAAAAATCTTCTTTCAAAGAACCCAAAGAGCTAGAGCTAAGATATTTAGCATGAAACATGTTCTTATGGATGTCTACCAAGTTTGTTCAAATAAAAGCCCTGGGGATCAAAATTGGCCCCGCCCTGGGGGGTCATTGATTTTCCCTATATGCATATAGAAAAAACTTAAAAAATCTTCTTTAAAGAACTCAAAGAGCTATGGCTAAGATATTTAGCATCAAACATGTTCTAATAGGTGTCTACCAAGTTTGTTCAAATAAAAGCCGTGGGGTCAAAATTGGCACCGCCCAGGGGGTCATTGATTTTCCTTATATGTGTATAGCAAAAACTTAAAAAATCTTCTTTGAAAAAAACCAAATAGCTAGAGTTAAGATATTAAGCATGAAACATCTTTTAGTGAGTGTCTACAAAGTTTGTTCAAATAAATGCCCGGGGGTCAAAATTGATTGGCCCCGCCCCGGGGGTCATTGAATTTCTTTATATGTGTATAGCAAAAACTTAAAATCTTCTTTGAAAAAACCCAAATAGCTAGAGTTTAGATATTAAGCATGAAACATCTTCTAGTAAGTGTCTACAAAGTTTGTTCAAATAAAAGCCCTGGGGTCAAAACTGGCCCGGCCCAAGGGGTGTCATTGTTTTTAACTATATGTGTATAGTAAAAACTTTAAAAAAATCTTCTTTTAAAAAGCCCAATGAGCTAGAGCTTAGATGTTTAGCATGAAACATCTTCTTATGGGTGTCTACAAAGTTTGTGCAAATAAAAGCCTTTGGGTTAAATTGGCGCTGCAACGTTGGGGGGGGGTGGGGGTTGGGGGGCCTATATACAGGTGAGCGACCTCAGGGCCATCATGGCCCTCTTGTTTGAATTGTGATTTTATCTTTTGAATGGTTATTATATCTGTTTGTTGTCTTTGCATAGCATACCTTTGTACTGTTATATTCATGTTGAGTTGTTCGTTGAGGGGCACTTACATTGTTACTGTTCATTTTACTATTTCTGTTTGAGTTTTGCACCATTGTGTTTCTGTCTGGTAAATACCTTACATTTTCTATGAATAACTTGTCTCTTACAAGTTTTACTCTTTGTCCTTCATCTTTGGCTTCTTTCATCTTTGGATATAGGGTCTTTCTACGTTCTTCTATTTCTCTTGGAAATTGCTCTCTTACCCCATAGTTTGTGCTTTTGAGTATATCTGGAGCAGCACATTTTATTAGATCTCTCTGTTTTTGTTCTCTGAATTTGGCAATAATTGGTCTTGGCTTCAATTGGTTTATCATTTTTTTTACCAAGTCTATGAACTCTTTGGAAATTTACATCTTCATCAATCTTCATTTCATGTTTGATAAATTCACATGTGTTTTTAGTGTTTTCATACTGGCCTTGTGTCTCTGGTTCCTTGATGTTATAAAATATATGATTGTCTTGCATGCTTCTGCACTGTAGATCAAGTATTGTTTCATTTTGTTCATGTTGGTAATCTTTTACTTCTGTTATTTGTGATTGTAGGTGTGCCATCTGTCTTTCCAGGGCGGTGATTTTGTTACTGTCTTCTGACCTTTCATAATTGATGTTTTTATATAATCCACTAACAATATCAATACTATGTTGATATTCGGCTGTAAAAAGTCTCCCCGTACATTTAATCAATGATGTTATATTTTCGATCCTTGAAGATCGTTCAGCACGACATTGTTGTTTGTGTTTACATGTTATGTGGTGCTTTTAGTTTCGTCTATTTGGACATTTTCATCTTGGGTGGTTCCAGTATTCCTGCTTGAATACTGTATAATCACCCTTAGGATATGTTGCCTGCTTTTTAAATTTGTCTTTTGACGTCTTATCTGTGATATGCAGGCTTAATAACCTCAGATCCCCTTTCAAAATTCCATTTTATTTAGTTCCGCCCATTGTTTTTCTCGTTTAGGGCAAAAGCATTCTTTTACTTGGGGACCATACGCCGCTTTTCATGGAATGGCACTACTGTGTCACATTGAAGGTTCCATGATAACCGCCGTATGAACACATCTGCGGATGTTTCTAAATTCAAAATTTCACCATGTTCGTGTTAAATGTTGAATTCTGCTTAAGCCGGTGCTAGGGGGCGTGGACGGTAACTTGCACTTTCCAATACCGTCCATGAACAGGCTCAATCAAACCGAGCCTGCAACATTTTCAATTGTGTTGTGTTGGACCTTCTTTAGGGATTCTGTTTTTCTCTATTTTATTTCGTTGATTTGTTTGGTGTGGTGTTGCATGCTTTCATTCAGGCTATTTACTTTTTGGCCCATCATTTTTCTTTGTTTCATGCATGTCTTGTACTTGATTTTCTATAGTATTTATTCTTTCATTTTGGTGTCTTATTGATTGATCTAAGCACTGCCATTGAGCTTCCTGTCTCTGTAGTTGGTTAGCTATTGCACATAACCTCATATCTAATCTGGATTCTATCCCCTGTAGAATGTAAACCGAAGGTGGTATTTCACTTTGATCTTGTGATGTCAAGGGTGGTACATGTATTTGTTGATAAAATGAGGTTGTTGGTTATTTGTTTGTTGTTGTTGTTGAATTGATAAACACATATTTTCACTATTGGTGTTCTTATTAATATTAGCTTTCTCATATTTTCTAGCACTACTGGTAGTATTCACGTTATGTAATGTATTGTGGTTGTCTTCATAATATGCCATCGTTGTATTTGGATTTTCTTGAGATGGTCGGGATGGATATAATAACTGCCTTGCCTCTTTAAGTTTTTGATGCGTTTCACTATTATAATCTCTGTTGTATGTTTTATGTTCATTATATATTGTCTTATTTGCCGGACTACCACTTGTTATTAGGTTCATTTCTGTGACTGAGGGGTTTTGGCTTTCACGTGCATTGATGGGTGGGGTTTTGTCACTGGTGGGTGGGGTATTGTCACTTTTACTTTGTTTACCCTTTGAATCTGTTCTTTGTTTCCTCATTTCACTTACATTTAGAGTAATATAGGGATTTTACCAATTCACTCGATACTATAAAGCTGTTTGCTAATCGTCTATATAGTCTTTTTTGGCGTTTTTATAATAGCATCATTTGTTTACGTTTTGTTGCCGCCATGATCACGTGACGTTCAAATGACTTTTTTTTGCGTTGTAAAATCTCACATTTTGAAGTCTTATTAACAATTACTTTATTCATTCTCATGGATGTCTATTATTGTGTTTACAAAACAACACCAATCAAAACAAACTGTAGAGAGGATAATATCGATATGTAAAGTAATGTAAATTATAATGCATCAACATATTGAATAATGATACAAAAATACAAATTGTGCTGGTGGAATAGACTTTTGTTAAATGATAATAGTGTTTGGCTGATTTCATTAGTATTATTGTTTTATAAAATCAAGTCTGTTATATAATTGGAAGCTTTGAGCAAACATCGATAATTCAGGAATTGAAATTGATCTTCTCATTCTCTTTTACCATGCAATAAAACTAGATGATGTAATATACTAATATGAGGTAAACAAATATCTATATAAACACACAAATTAATTGTGATCATCATATTTAGACTCCTGTCTTATAGACAAATTTATTTTAGTATATTACAAAAACAAGGAAACCTATTAGAAAAAATGCAGAAAGCACCGACTGTGCTTATTTCTTATCATCATAAAATCTGAATGATTGACATCTTGCATGTTAAAGATATAACATTGAAGTATATGTTGTAATAAAATAGGCTTAATATGCCAACTAGACACATGCTTACAGGAAAGTTTGTTCAAAATGATGAGTATTCTAGGAAATTGTGCTGGCATTCAAATATTATAATATTGATCACTGCATTCAACTTTATTGTTTCTCTGAAGCATAAACGATTTGGGGCTATATCAAAGTGGATAGGTCTACAAACTTCAAATATTGATACAAACAACAGAAATGTATCATTCATATATTAAAGTGTCAATAAAGTGATGATAAATGAATATTTATATGATGAAACATATTATGTTGTTCTAGAACATTTGTTTTTAAATATATGAAATATCCCAACATATATCTCACACTTGCAAACAACTTAATCGTATAATTAGTTCGCAGTTGAGTATTATGCATAATACTTAACGCTACTAGAGTAATTATTAAGATATGATTTTAAGATTTGTGTTTTATTTCATTTCTTAGAAACTCGGCATATATATCTTACTAATGATTCGTATTAAAACAGAATGCAATTGTCTTAAGTCTAATATCCTACTAATGTACTTTAGTTAACATAAATTAAACGAAACAAACTATGTATTTAATAAATCATTCGTGATAATTATCACTTATGATACTTCATTGTTGACATGATACTGTCTCATTAGCACATTGCAGTATTAATCAAGTCCTGTCATAAATAAGTAAACCCAAAAAGTGATATATAAGGGTTCAATGTTGCAAATGTTGCAAACATTGTGGACGGGAATGAGAATTATTCATACTATATATATTTTTAACACGAAAATGTTGTTTTTGTAGCCCAAAATTCTTTTCAACGTTTAACAATTTCAATGAATTGTACCCTTGTATTTTATTAAAGACTTCAATAGCTGGTTATCAATGCATAATAATAATGTTAATGGCATAAACATTAATGGCGTATATACGCAATATTCACAAACATATAAGCAAATGCATAAAACATTAATTTAATGTTCAAGTAGCATAGACTTTAAATGTTTCATTGTTAATGTGCTTAAGAATTTGTATGATATTTTTGTCAGGACTGGACTGGAAATATCTTTTTGAGATTCAGGTAGGCCAGGATCAATATCTTTTGCAAAATTTCACATGATTTGTTAACTCAGTTATACTTTGTAAATGACCTACAACAAAGAAAAAGCGTTTTTCTCTAAAAGCGGGATAAGGAAATGACAAACATGCGATTTTAAATTTATTTGTTAGTATATTTCTGAATATTTCTTTTTTGCATATCGTTCTTTTTAAATGCCAAAGCTGGCGTACGTACATGTTAGAAATTCAAATTTTATATTTTTATACTTATGGACCCGATAAAAGTCAAAGATAGTGCATAGTTTTGTTTCATACACGAAAAAATATATATATTATGACAAGTTATGTAATCATTAAAATAACATACAAACAATAAATCAAATTAATTTACAAAAATGAAATTAACTGATTGGCATTTCGGACATGCCAATATTCGTCGGCTTTACAGCTCATAAAAGAACAATAAAGAAAGTTCTTTATGTCTAAAAAAGGGAAAGAACAGCAAGTAAATCACATAAAAGTGCCCTTCGAAGCATGACAGAAGAACAAGAAATCAATTAGGTCCCGGCGGGTTTTAAGATCTGTCCATAATATAGTCCAGAAGGTTTTAAGAGCTAAAATGAAATACACTCACAAGTTTTGAGAATTTAATATAATGTATGATACATTTAATAGGTAGCGATGTTTCTAGATATAACAGTTTTATCTCTAGGGAAAATACAAGAGTGATAATGCAAGTAATGAAATGTTGGATAGCAAAGATTGAACTGAATTTGCATCAGACATGTTGACAGATTTGTTCTATTGGATTGCATAACAAACAAACTGTGTCAGAATTATTTACAGAAAAAAATATGTTTTTATATTCAGTATGTCATAACAGTTGCAAACGTATATTTTGACCACTTTGTTTATGATTATTGCACCGTTAAAGTACATTTAAACTATTTGAAGGCTTTGAATTAATTATTTAATCGTGAGGTGCAAGATCACAACTCATAACACATAGAATGTGTTACTAAAGTTACGATCTTTACGATTATTATGTATCATTTGGTAACTTAGACAACGGCTTGGGTGTAAGAGAGAATATCTGTGTACATGAATTCACATTCGTTAAAACCCACAGATACTGATTTAGCTGAACTACATTCTCCATGCGAATGAAGTGTATACATAGCGAGTACGCATGGGATACCGAGGTTTGTGAATTCGTTACATGTACAAAATGCTGCGCAAAAATAAAACAATTGAACTGTTTTTTTTTAATAAAATATATTCCACATACCAGCTGCTTCTTTCTTAAAAAAACCTGTCAATATTGTTAATACCTAATTTCGTTATTCTAGCTATTTCCTTTTAATTTTTGCTATTCAAATATAGCATAAAAAACTGCAAAACCGGTGACATGATTATTTTCAAGGGCTGAATTTATTGAACTGAGCATAAAACACATTTTTCCCTTAATGATTTTTTGTTTAGATTTTTTTATATTTTGGTCTGCTCATGACAATAACAAAAAATAAATTCTTATATGAATGATTTATTTGTATGATATCTATTGCAAATCGACTTGATTAATTCAAATTTGTTTACTTGTAATATTGATGTAACGTTAAATTCATGATATATACTACTCAAAATTTTCTAAGGATTACTTTTTCTACAGTGCGTTACTTTTGTTTATTTTGTAATAAATGTAAAAATTGATTAAAAGGAATTAAATATTATTAGTCAGGAATTGATTTTTATGAAAATAATGACAATGGAAGTGTTCCTTGATGTGTGCCTGTTGCGAAAAGAGTGTGCTGGACGAAAATCAACATTTTGGAGATCACATAGTTGAATAAAAAGAAAATTTCAAATCGGGAAATGGTTGGCTTAGGGTGTTCAATACCGAGTATGGTGTCTGCGGGCATTAATTACGGCATGACATTGCCAATGCATGCTGCCTTTGAGCTTGGGGACCTTGTGATGAGGATCTGGGCCCATTCCTCTATGATTGCATGCCTTAGCTTCTGAATTGTTGTTGGTTGAACTTGGCGTAAAGAAATGGCTTTCTGCAGCATATCCCAAGAATGTGCAATTGGATTTAAATCCGGGGATATCGCTGGACAGTCCATGCGGAATATAGTTGCCTCCACAAGATAACTGTTTGTGATGTCTGTGTGCACGGGTGTTGTCATCCATAAGAATAAAATCAGGGCGTCTAAGATTCCATTTACGTACCTTACTGCTGTCAGTGTACCGTTTTCAATGATGTGTAGGTCCGTTTTCCCCTGAGCGCTAATTCCCGCCCACACCATTACTGAACCCCCGCCAAAACGGTCGTTTTCTGCCACGCATGCTGGAGCTAAGCGTTCATTTGGACTTCTCCAAACCCTAGCCCGTCTGTCTATAAAGTCAACACAAAAGCTTGACTCATCAGTGACCAATCATTAACTGTCAATGTGACATAAGTCTGCACCCATTGCAAACGCTCTTGAATATGGCGTTGTGTCAAAGGGATGCGAATTTCTGGCCACTGTGTCCTCAACCCAGCATCATGCAACCTGTTTCTAACAGTTTGTGTGATTACACGCACATGAGTTGCGTTCTGGAAGTCGTTACGTAAGGTCGAAGCGTTCAAGAATCATTGGCGCCTGGCCTGAAGGACAATAAATCGGTTCTGGGCTTGAGTCCTTGAACGTGTCCTACCTCCTACCTTTCAAGTCATTTTGAATCGATTCAACATCCTGGAAACAACGCTCTGCGATACCCACAGGACATGGGCAACGTGCCTTTGTAAATGGCCAGCCTCCAACATTCCAATATCCCTGTTCATTTCATCTTCACTAAGACGACATCTTACCTGTCGATTTGCCATAGTTTGTTAATTTCGAACACAGTTTTACAATAAAATAAGAGAAGTCTTGCTGCTTGTACACGTTTAAGTGAAAGAACATGGCCATAAAACACCAAACTTCCATGGGTATGCTTTTCCACGTGCTTATCGTGCAAGATGTACATGACATATCGATAACTTAAGTAAACGATTATGAGGTCTCCGTAGAGGTGTATCGTTAGCGGAAATGTGATTTGTTAGTCTGCAATTCTTATGTAATTTTGTTGTTAATTTTGAGTTGTATATATGTGTAATTTATGTTAATTACATTTCTGTCTGTTTTATTTTAGTGACATTTAATGATACACTACAGAGAAAAAGTAACATATGTCAAAGATATATTAACTTGAATTGCCCTAGTAGAAATTTGTAATATAGGTTTGTTTCAATTAAGCATTTATCTGTCATGTATTAGTTTGAATAATTGTTTTAGAAATTGCTTACAGAATGGTCTCAATAATGAGCAGGATTGTTTTTAGCGCGAGATACTAGAATTTCTCAAAGCTAGATTCCTAGTGCTTTGACCTTCTCTCGACATTGAGCTTGAGAATGATACCTAAATGTACCTAACAAACATGTCATTATCAAACTAATTTATTCGTCGGATACTTCCGTACTGTTTATTTTACAAGGTTAAACTTAAGGCAATTCTCTACAGGATATCTGTAACTCATTGTAAAATGATTTGACCTATATAAGTCGCAAGTGTCATGAACATATATAAACATATCCATAATAACCGCGCCATTAAACTGTTTATTCACCAATTAAGATACATAGGTCTGGTAATAGCAGTTATTACTTTTGATTAACAGACATATGACCTATATCTCAAATCTATTTTTATTTGAACAGTGCCTTGAAATAATCAAAATGCAATGTAATGTTACCTTAAAAAATAATCATAAACATTCTTTGTTTGCAAAATGTAAAGTTTTTGACAAGCAGTCGTAAAGTTGTCCCAACTGCGTTGGCAGTAACCATCCTTTAATGCACCCTTTCGATGAGCGTGTGAATCAGTAATAATATACAACTTTTCATTCCGAGCGATCATCTCATATCCGAAGTTATTGTGATATATTATCATCTATTATATGCTTTATTTTGCATGACTGTATGTTTTGTTAAAATGAATTTATTTTCAATGAATTATGACTCTTCAAACCAACGCCTGCACATGTCCTGATTAATGCAAACAAAATATAAATTTGAAGATCACAATTTTACTTCATTCAAACAAGAATATTTCTCTTGTATAACAGAAATTTCAGAATAATAATAATATCCTTTGCATACCAAAGTGAGTGATATTAGAATTCAGTACAGTTCAAGTTGCTTTGTAATACATGTAATAATCAATGTTATGACGAAGCAATATCTTAATATTTGTCTGAACATTATGACTACTGAATGTTTTGCAAATGAAGTCAAGAGAAGGAAAATAATGAAAATAAAGAATTCAAATGGCTAATAAAATATTCAATTATTTTCTTCTTCTTTTAATTTTCATTTTTGCGGAATTTTTACACCTCTAGAAACTAACCAAGCTAAGATCATATCTGACATGCTCATTCTTTGACAATTTAAAAAAATAATTCTTTTTAAAAACATCGACAAACGTGCCATGACTCTTTCATATAAGTTAAGAATATATGTTGTAATCATACACATTTTATTCCAAATCTATTTCCGTTATATTGATGAATTGCCATATTACTGATTATCCCAAAAACATATACGGGGATAGTCAGTAAGAAGTCAAAACAAGACTAAAACGGCAATTAAGTGAGTTGAAATAAAATGCCTCGCATCGGTTTTAAATTATTGCAATGTTCATCATTGTTTGAAAGATATCTGATTATATCTTGATGTAAAGTTTGTTTTGGTATTGATTTGTAATAAATGATCATCATAGGATTTGTCGTTTTGACAAGATATACATAATTCATTTATATGTTACTAGTATCTCAACTTTTTAGTTTCTGTCGAGGTTTCAGTTTCAGCTACATTTTAATAATTGTCAGTTTCAATTATATCTAGCTTCGTCGAGATAATGATTGTTAGTTAAACAACTAAAAATAATAGGTCAGGGGGTCCAGATTGTTTGATAAATGAGTTTTTTTCTACAGGCAAAGATGTTTTGAAGAATGTGCATTATATATTGTTCAACAAGATTTTTGAAATTGGTTATTTTCCGACAAGGTGGTCTGAAGGCTTTGTGATTCCACTGCATAAAAAGGGAAGTGTAAACAATGTGGATAATTATCGTGGTATAACACTATTAAGCAGTCTTGGTAAACTCTTTACACGAATTATAAATAATAGGTTGAAACTTTGGGCCCAAAAATATAATGTATATATAGAAGCACAGGCAGGATTTAGGGCGAATATGAACACTGTAGATAATATTTTTGTACTTAATGGCTTAATAACCCATATTCTTAATCAAGGGAAACAACTTTTTACTTTGTTTGTTGATTATACAAAAGCTTTTGATTATGTAGTTCGTGAAAATCTTTGGTTCAAGTTGAATACAGTTAGGGCTTAGAGGTAATATTTTCAACATTGTAAAATCAATTTATGAGTCTGTTAAGTCTAGAGTTAAGTATTGCAATAAGTTAAGTGATGAATACACATGTTTGCTGGGCGTGAGACAAGGGAGTGTTTATCTCCCTTTTTATTTTTCATGTTTGTTAATGATCTAGAAGATATATTCATTCATAACAAGGCAGATGGAATAGATGTTGATATGTTCAAAATATTTATGTTGTTGTATGCTGATGACATTGTGATTTTTGCAAATTCAGCCGAAGAATTGCAACGTAGTATAGATATTTTATATGATTATTGTTTTAAATGGAAGCTTAAAGTGAATGTTTCTAAAACTAAAAGTATGATATTTAGAAAAGGTGGTACTATTCCTGGTGGCACGATATTTAATTATAATAATGATCCCATTGAAATTGTTAGTAAGTTTTGTTCCTTAGGTGTGGTATTTACTACAGGAGGTTCGCTATTTACTGCTCAAAATACATTAGCTGGGCAAGCACAAAAAGCTATTTTTACTTTGAACAAATACTTACATAAGTTTACCTATATACCTCCAAACATAAGCTAGAATTGTTCGATAAGCTTGTATCCCCTATCTTGAACTATTGTTGTGAAGTTTGTTGTTTTGCAAATAATTTACCTATTGAGAAAGTACATTTGCAATTTTGCAAAAAATTACTTGGTGTAAAAAAGTCTACACAGAATGATTTCATATATGGCGAGTTAGGCAGAGTATCATTTAAAACTGTACAAATGTTTAAGGCTATCAAATATTGGTTACGAATTTTGCAAGCAAAACAAAACAAATATATCTTTATTGTTTATAATTTATTGAAGACGGATGTAGAATTGTGTCCAAATAAAACAAACTGGTGTACATTATTGAAAGATTTACTATGTTCTTTTGGGTTTGTTGATGCGTGGATTTTTCAAGGCGTTGGTAATACCGAAATGTTTCTTTCTGTTGTTCAACAAAGATTAAGTGATCAATTTATACAGAACTGGAATGCAAGACTTAACCAATCAAGTAAGGCTCTATTTTATAACACAATTGCATCATTTAGATTTCAATCATATTTGGAATGCTTTAATATTCATAAATTTTGTCAATCATTTACTCGTTTAAGGGTATCATCTCACATATTACACATTGAAGCCGGTCGATGGACCAAACCCACCAGAACACCTATTAGTGATAGAAAATGTATAACATGTAATAAGGTAGAAGATGAATATCATTTTATTATTGAATGTGTAATGTACATTGATATTAGGAAAAAATATATTGCCAGAAAATTTTGGATACGGCCTAGCATGTATAAATTTGTAGATCTTATGAACTCAGAAAATAAGAACATACTTAAAAACTTATAAAAACTTAGGAATATATATAAACAAAGCATTTATTATTAGAAATTCTTTGCTATATGATTAAGAATGCAAATTTTTCCAGTTGTAATGTTCATGTTAAAAAAAAAAATTAAATAATATCCATATGATTTGTCTTGCACTTTCGTTTCGGCAAGACAGATATAATTATGGAGAAAATTAAAACGTTGTACATAATTATATATAATATGTTTTCTATTGATATGAATGTCATGTTTATATGATAAGGTTAGCAATTAAGTCAGCTCGAAGGTCTCTTTGCAACTTAACATGAATAGTCAAATCACTTTTGAAATTGGACTTTCGAAGTTTTCAAAAATCCAAAATGAAAGATAAAGATTTGTTACAATTATTAAATCTGCAATTGATGCGAAGGGACTTTAATTTTTTAGGATGTGTGTATAAATATATGGCAATGCGTTTATGTATTAAAATTCAATTAATTTACAACAAATTTTGCATAAATGGCTCATGTAATTGATATTTTGTTTTTTGTCTGTATGTACATGTATATGTGTGTATGTATGTTTATATGTATATATAATAGATCTATAAGTTAGTGGTTCAAAGATCAATTTTGATTTGAAAATGTTTATTATGTAACTACTTAAGAATATTTTCGGCTGGTATTGACTTTATCAATCAAAATTGATCTTCTCCAAACTTTTTCTTTTTCTTTTTTTCTTTTCATGATTGTTGATATTATGTATATATGTTTATGTCATACACTGTTCGTTATTGTGCATGATTTATGTCCGCATGGCCTTTAAAGCCTATTGGAATAAAATAAAATGTCTACTGTCTACTGTCATGAAAACAAAATGCATTCTGAAATGCAAACACTGAATCTCACAAAGGACTAGATTTCGGCAGATATTTAGAATTATAATTACTGAACTTGATAAAAAGGTGTTAATAAAACAATTATTAAAACACAATGTAAAATACAACTGAGCACTTTAAAGTTTAGCGATAAATATCTTATTAACACCCGTTTAAGTTTCTTCTCTTAAATACATACAAATCTGGCCGTACAAAACACGATTTCACAGACATAATTATACATAAAATAAAATTATAAAAATTAGAAAGAAATAAATAAATAAGAAATAAATTATAATAAAAAACAATACAAAACACGTTAGCAATTCATCATTTGATCAAAGTAAAATTAAACTAGTCATCTGAAATGTTTAGTAGTTGAAACATCAATAAATAGTTAATTACTTGTACGTACATTTTCTTTACATTTTCGTAGAATATTGCAAGTAATATTACAAATGTGTAATTAAAATCAAAGCAAAATTAATGATTAGGAATTTTGTTGAAGTAAACAAATTATGACTTTCAACAATAAAATGAGTGTAGGATCATGAACAAGTTTACCGAGTAATTAGATAAATAATTGATGCATCTGGACTATCTTTTGATAGAATCATTTAGAAGTCAATAACATCATCCATTACGTCCTTCGCATCTGGGGGCGATTTGTAGACAGACATTGACATTTATGTTAAATTATTTTTATCAGAACTCTAAGGCATGTGAAACCGGCGTTGTACTGAATACAAATTAAAACATAATTATTTATTGTTGATAATTATAATAAATAAAGCCTTGAATTAAAGGTAATTTTTTATATCAGACAAAATCAATAAAGCTTGTATTGATATCATAAAATTCTAAGTATGAGGTTAAAGAACAATTTAGAATTAAAAACATATTCACAAACATAATTGCATTGTAGCAATAAAATAAGTTAATTGTAATAGCATTAACACAATATTCTTTGTAAGTTATTATCAAAATTCTTCGACTTGTGTGTTAGAGCTTGCTATTTCATGAAAAAATTATTATATAATCAGTTAGCATGCATACCTTTTTACCATCTCTTCTAGTTTTATTTAAGCACAATAATTACAACTTAAGTATACACGTTCTATTTCCTAGTCACGTGAGATATAACGTGTATTTTTAAACCATGTCCTTTTCTGTGAAGAAGAAAACAATGGTTCTAAAGTTCACTGTAAACCAGACAAATAATGACATTATAAAATGGGAAAATGGTTTCACTTAAGACACTTATTGCAGTTTATTACCATTTTACCAGACAACTGTTCAATAGATAATTACATCATATACACAAGATAGTACCATTAGATGTAACTTGTTATCATAAAAGATAGAAAAGATTGCAGATACAATAAGCTTTTATAGACATTGATTCTGTCTTTAAGACTTTGAGAAAATCATAATATCCATCCACATTTCAATGTTCAGTACTTTCCGCAAGTTTTTATTTTTAAAATTGGTTCTTATAGAAAATTTCTGCTGTTATGTTGAAATGACATTATAAAAGAAGGCGCTTTGATATCAACCTTATTATTAATATAATTCTATTTTAAAGTTGCTTTCACACCACCGACCTATACACATCTTTCCATGTAGTTTATAAAAAAGTCATTAATTGATGGAATGATGACCTAAAAGCTACAAGAATACACAGCGAACTGAATTTAATTCAATAAATAAAGTCTGATCGTATCTCTGAAAATGAAATAAAGTTCTCTGTTACAACCGTTTCACAATATTATTAAAGGGACTCCACTGAGATTATTTGACATGATGGGACTGAAAATATTTTTTCCTGTTAAATGGACGATTTTAAGAAGGTTTAGATCACTAATCTTTGTGCAAAATTTCAGATCATTCGCGCACTTCGTTTTTCTGGAATAATAATTCAAATTGTAAAAAATGACACAAATTGAAAGACGTTTAAACGCTTTTCACTCAAAACGGGCTAAGAAAAGCATAAAAATACGATTTTCAATTTATTTCAAAGTATATTTCTTAACTATCTTTGCATATATTTAAGAAATAACATCGGCCTGAGAGGTGTATATCGGCTATTTAACACCGGTTTGGAGTTTTGATGCGTAGGAATTGACCACGAAGGCCGTAGGCCTGAGTGGTTAATTTTCTCGCAAAAAACGACAAAACTGGTGTTAAATAGCCGATATACACCTCTCAGGCCGATGTTTTTTCGATTCTAACACGATAAAAGATCACTAGCTAATGTTATTTTTTCAAGCGGCGATTTTCGTATAACGCTGTTCGATTTTCGCACCCTACTGTTGCGAAGATATAGAAATTATTAAACAAAAGAAATTATAAGAAAAAAAAACACTTTATTTTATAAAGTTTTCAACAATAAAAACTTACGTCGTATTGTGTTTACACCAGTGCCCCATTTATCATTCTTGTATGTATGAAATAACGTCAGCTTGTATATGAATGAGTTGTTTAGTCAGGATGACGTCATTACGCTGCTAACGGAATGGCGGCGTTATGTCAAAATATTTATTAACTGATATGGATCTAATATGTGGCGTTAGTGTATGTGAGATATTATTTCGGTATTATATGAAAAGAAACATTATACGAACTGAAAATATAAATAAAAAATGCTTTTTATTGTTGCTTTAAAATGCTTTGTAAACTATACAATCGAGGGTGAAAACATAACAGCGCATATACAAATAGTCCCTAACCGGGGTTTATTGGCAGTTTAACACCAGTTTTTTTCCTTCTTTGTCTATAGTGACAAAATCACGTGAGTGTTAGAATTCTGTTTAAAGTGTCCCAGCTCGTGTATGTTAGAAATTTAAATGTTATGTTGTTAGGCTTTTAAACCTCAGTGGAGTCCCTTTAAGGTAATAGTAATTTTTCTTAGGTTACACAAAGACTGTTTTGATAACTTTGATCTAGTTTCAAGATGGACATATTGCAACAACAATGTGCACATTACAAACAATTGTGGATACTTAAGCCGACACTTCAAAGATAAGAGTCTCTAAAACTTTGAACTTTCCGTCAGCTGGCATGAACAGACTCAATGAAACAGTCTGTATTTACAGTTATTTGTTCTGTTTGTTCAATTGAGATGAAACAATGTTGTTAAATGACATACAAATGATTCCAAACATCTTCAGATCGGAGCATGAGCATTTTTATTTCCATTGATTTGAATTACATGCAACATTTTGTAGTGTCACCGACACGGGAAAAATAAATAAATGTCAGTTTTTTTAGGTTTAGCAACCTATTCAATGCGTTACACCTCCAAATGTCGTAAAAAATTGTGATTCGTCATTACACCGAAATTCAATCAGTCATTCATCCTACTTTTTTCTGACTGTTAGACACCAGGCTAATAACCTTGTAAGTCCTATTCAAAGTAACCACAAAAAGTAAATCCAGCAAGGGTCAGTGACACATGCAATCTGAAGTAAGCTATCATTAGACAAAGAATTAGACAGAGCGTTTCATAAACATTTTATTCTCATCTATTTGTTATAAAATCATTCGGAAAAAAATGTAAATTTTTAACATGTCAATAAATCTTTATGTACGTAATTTTATATCGATATCTCATGCAACGGATAAGGGACGCAACTTAAGATGTTACAAACCTTTGGACAGTTGTTGACAGGGGACTAATATGATTAAGGTCAATAAAAGTCGCAGACAGATGGTTGTAATAACTAATAAAGGATGATGCAAATTAAAGGATCTTAGAAATCTGAAAAAAGGAGATCCCTCGGAAGCATTTATCACAACAGAATTACATGAAAATTGCAGCCTCGGTTAGATTACTTTTGTGCATGTGTGATAATGAGTACCTCATCCTCTAGCACCGTGTTTAGGTTTTATATTGTAAACAAATATCCAGTGGCAAACGACAAAAATGTTAACAATAGATATAGAATTTATTCAGATTTAACTATCTTTGGAGCCCAAAAACATATATTTTACAAGCAAAAACATATATTTTACAAACATAATATGAATTGCAAAGCAGAAACAACTGTATACGTGCGTGAGGATCAGTAGTCTATTATTTCTATTCATTACGAATGACATATCGTAAAAGAAATTGAGATGTTTTTATCAACAATAAGCATTATTTTGCATGTATGAATATATTATCTTATTTAAAAGTAGCAGATTATAACACCCAAGACGAATATTTACATAAATGTATTGTATATACACAATGCTGTGCAAATGAAACTAATATAATAGAATTGATGTTATAAAGAAAGGTTTGCACATTCGAGATAGTTCTTTCTTCCAGACATCTAAACTAAATTGATTGCAACATAAATCGAACTTGAAGCTAAACAATGGGTTTAAGTAATATTTTATTTTAAACCAACCTGTACATTATGATTGAATTATTATATTTGTCTTCTTTGTTTTCAAATTTAAATATTCAATTTTACTTTGAACAGAACATCTGTGTATATTCAACCTAACCATACTCATTTAAGAAATGATGTAATCTTACTTTGGGTTTGAGGCTGCCATATTAGTCTTCGGCCTTTGGCCTCAGGCTAATATGACAGTTTTCAGCCCAATAACAAGGCCAACTTTTAATTATTAACATGATCATTATTATTTATTGCAGACGTTTCAGCCTTCATCAGTGCAAAACATTAGTTTGTGATTAAGAAAACACCTTGAAGTTCGTTTTTGTTTAAATAAAAATGCTATACTTTTGAGCACGAATTTAAGATCACAACATATGTTTACTATGAAAAAACATAATTAAATGGTCTTGATTTCAGTGTTCTGAGTTTTAAACTGTTTGACGTCTTGTCAGCTGACAAAGAAACACATGTAGCGTTCAATTTAGCAAAAATAATGTCTGAATATAACAAGTGCACTAACGGTAATTTTGGTGATTTCTTTTATCATATAATAAAATGTAATGTTTAGGGTAAAATAATAGATTAAGAAAATGTATACAGAATTCATTGTTGACCAGGATTGTCTTATCATGAAATGTTTCTCACATAAGCTGAAAAAAATCCAGAAAATATAACAATACTGAGATAAAGTACGGTTTACCGTTTTATATCTGCTCAACTTCTATACCTCTCGTTCTTGCATGTGTCAGATGCAGGTTTAATCCATTTTACAATATTGCAAAAATCATCATTATTTTGAACATTGATATCTAAACTTAATGTAAAACCAATAATTAACTGGAAGTATATATATTGATTGGGAAGAAATGATTATGAAATGCTTTGCATTTTGACAAGATCTACATAAGTTTGTCATAAAGTTTGATTTGTGACCTCATTGTTGGGTTTTTGGCAGGCTATCAGTTTAATTTCCGCTTTAATAATACTCATTTTATTTGTAGTAAGACAAGAATGACGGAATTCAGATTATGAATGTAAAGAAAATAATTAACAATGTTGTAATAGGCTGGCTTTTGGCAGAGATTTCAGACTTTAATTTTTTGTTATTTTATTTACAAATATGGAAGTGCCGGACTGCTTTTCTTTGATAGTTGTAAGGTACTATCTTGGCTATAGGTTACGTAATATTTCGAACTGAACTGGAAATATAGCCACTTTCGCAAATCTTATGTTTTCATCCATCTTTTATGACAATTTTAATTTAATCTTGTTACATACGTGGTACGTGGTTGTGTTGTAATTGTTTACACGACTGACGTATTATAGCTGATATTTCCTTGTGTCTGATGGGTGTCCAAATTTTGCCTTTGAAATGCTATTTCTCAAAACCTTTTTGTGTCGCCTCTACGGAGTAGTGGCGACATATAGGGATCACTTCTCCGTCGTCTGTCTGTCCGTCTGTCCGTCTGTCTGTCTGTCTGTCCGTCCGTCCGTCACAAAACTTGTCCGGACTACCCCTCATAAACTACTGGTGCAATTGCATCCAAACTTTACAGGAATAATCAGTATCAAGTCTAGTTTTGCATATTGTCAGCATTTTCCGGTTCAATGATTTTTGTCAGAGTTATGGCCCTTTAATAATTTTTAATTTTAAAGTTTGTCCGGATTACTTCTCTTACCACTAATGCAATTTCAATGAAACTTTACAGGATTGATCTGTAGCTCAAGTCCTTGCGCATATTGCAAGGGTTTTCTGGTTGAATGATTTTTGGCCGACTTATGGCCCTTTGATAAAAAGGTGTTTTTTTCTGTGTGTTGCCAGATACACAATAGCTTGTCCGGACTACTCCTCATAAACTACTGGTGCAATTTCATCCAAACTTTACAGGAATGATCAGTACCAAGTCTTGTTGTGCATATTGTCAGCATTTTCCGGTTCAAAGATTTTTGTCAGAGTTATGGCCCTTTAATAATTTTTATTTCTAAAGTTTGTCCGGACTAGTTCTCTTATACCACTTATGCAATTTCAATGAAACTTTACAGGATTGATCTGTAGCTCAAGTCCTTGCGCATATTGCACGGGTTTTCCGGTTGAATGATTTTTGGCTGAGTTATGGCCCTTTGATAAAAAGGTGTTTTTTTCTGTGTGTTGCCAGATACGCTAAAGCTTGTCCGGACTACTCCTCATAAGCTACTGGTGCAATTTTATCCAAACTTTACATGATTGATCAGTACCAAGTCTAGTTGTGCACTGTCCGTCTGTCTGTCCGTCTGTCACAAAATTTGTCCCAACATGAAATTGGCCATTATGAGGCGACACATGTGATTACTGATCGCTCTTGTTATTGTTGGTATCTTGTTACAGTTTCAAAGAAAATATCATTTTCTATATAAATACATGAACTACCTTTTACTACTTTTACTCTGTTGGCAATGGGAATAATTATTGTATAAAATATTATATCAAATAATAGTTTCGTTTCGTTTATTGATATCAGCTCAGTTTGCATATATACAAATACAGGAGCAAAAACATTATATAAATAAAACATACAAAGTCACAATGATGAACAGCATGCAATATCTCAGAGGACAACTTAAATCATGAGATTATATACGGTAACCATTATATAATATAGTAAACTATCTATTACGTAATAAAAATGCGTAAAATAAACAGTACAGGAGAAAGCAATAATAATAATAATAATGACTAGATCTGTATATATGAAAATCAGTTTCAGAGGTAGTATATAGTCTAGAATTATACTACTTAGTAAATTCTGAAAAAAAGGAAAAGAAAAGTATTTCTTTTAATTTGTCCAGAGCGGAATCGGACCACAGGGAAAGAAGAGTTTATCAGTCTTCCATAGTTTACCTGTGTTACTAGTTACTGATTGGTCAGTATCTACCGTTAAAATTACGTCATATGTAAGATTGATACGGGTCACTCCCTGTTTGTCTAGCCAGGTGTGTGTCATTCGGGCAGACGCTCGTGTTTACATTTTAATGGGTAAAAGATGCATGTGTTTTGTGTTACAAGTACCAACAAAAAGAAAAAAAGTTATTATTCGATATGGATTTATACATTGTCCAGCATGATTAATACATAATAAGCATGAGAGTTTCACAGACTTTGGAGATAGGTGAGTTTACTGTACATGCATATTTATCATTTTGTCAGAGAAAAGGAAAAAAGGGGGTGTGACTTTTCTATAATAGTTACGCCGTTATTATGACACTAGGCATTGCATGTTTTATATATAAAATATTGTGGAACGAACAAAAATATACATACATTGTGTATTAACAAAAATAACTGAAAAAGGTACATGATAATAATAGTGATAATTTAAATTGAAAAATTGTTCAGCTTTGCAATTTGGTCACAATCATTTTCTACAGAATAATATGTCTTTCAGGCTTTAGTACTGATTTATATTACTCATATATGTAAAAGCAGATTTGAAACATGTAAACAAAAATAAGTAATTAAAACACAACATGAGGCATTGCATGTTTATACATAAAATATTATGGATTGAGCAAAAATATACAATCATGTGTATTTAGAAAAATTAACTGCAAATGTACATGATAATAATGATGATGATTTAAATTGAAAATTAGTTCAGCTTTGCAATTTGATCACAATCATTTTCTACAAAATAATATGTCTTTTATGCTTTAATACTGATTTATATTACTCATATATGTGAGAACAAAATGAAAGACATGTAAACAAAAATAAGTAAATAAAACACAGCATATTGTATACATAGTTATGCAAATAAGCATAAATGAGTTTTAACTGTACATTCAGATTACATTTCTTGTTATTATATTGGCAAACATATACATACATATTTGTTATTTATATGATTTGCCAGGGGACTTTCAACTCTTAATCGGAAAAAAAAAAAAAAAACAGAAAAAAAATATTAAGAGTTATTAAAATTAATGTAACATCACTTTTATACATTGACAAAATGTACATATTTGTTATTTAATTCAATTGTCTTGCCATCTTACTTACAACTCTTAATCGAAACGAAAACATAAGAGCTATTTAATGGCAGGTACAGGGGTTGAACTTATGGAATGATGTTGTTTTCTTTTGTTTTTTTTTACTATGTAAATATACTTATAAATATGTGAATACTTCTGGTAACATTCTTCCTTTTGTATATGGTTGTGAATTTCTGCTATTATCACTTAAAGAGCCTTATAATCATTTCCAAGAATTGGCATAATTTTATTAATTCATGTTTGTTATTACTGTTAAAGAGTTGATTTAACTTGAGGGTATTTGGGTGTTGGTGATAATACCTTTAATGTGTTTTTATCTTGTTTCATTAAGGTAATTACATTCAAGCACATAGTGGAACTCATCTCCAGTTTGGTTTTTGTGTCGCCTCTACGGAGTAGTGGCGACATATAGGGATCACTTCATCGTCGTCTGTCTGTCCGTCCGCACTCCCAGGAGAGTAATTATATGGCTAGAGGGACAATAGGTAACTGTTCTTTCTCTTTGATGTCATTCATTCCGTAATGCTTTTATGTGGCTATTTTCTTTTGCGTGGCTAAAAAGAACAATAGAGAGAACAATAGAGTAGCCACATAATTACTCTCCTGTTAGAATGTCCGTCTGTCCGTCTGTCCGTCACAAAACTTGTCCGGACTACTCCTCATAAACTACTGGTGCAATTTCATCCAAACTTTACAGGAATGATCAGTACCAAGTCTAGTTGTGCATATTGTCAGTATTTGCCGGTTCAATGATTTTTGTCAGAGTTATGGCCCTTTAATAATTTTTATTTTTAAAGTTTGTCCGGACTACTTCTCTTATACCACTAATGCAATTTCAATGAAACTTTACAGGATTGATCTCTAACTCAAGTCCTTGCGCATATTGCACGGGTTTTCCGGTTGAATGATTTTTGGCCGAGTTATGGCCCTTTGATAAAAAGGTGATTTTTTCTGTGTATTGCCAGATACACAAAAGCTTGTCCAAACTACTCCTCATAAACTACTGGTACAATTTTATCAAAACTTTACAGGAATGATCAGTACCAAGTCTAGTTGTGCACTGTCCATCTTTCCAAAACTTGTCCCAACATAAAATTGGCCATCATGAGGCGACACATGTGATTACTGATCGCTCTTGTCGTAACATAAAGTGCATTTTCTGTCATTAATTAGGGTACTATTCCATCTCCCTATTTCTATTGGTAGTTTATGGTTTCTTGTTCTAAATGCCATAAATATTCTACATAATCTATTTGGTAAGATGTTGAGATATTCACTCATGATAAAGTTAGGTTTAGATATTCTGTAGTTTATGCTGCTAGTTGATCTATTGGCTATTTCATTCCAAGACTGTATATACTGATCATTTACTCTCTGTTTGAATGACAAAGCAAACCATTTACCATTTATATTTCTTTGATCAGTCCAAATATTACTGTAACCATTTTTGCAAATAATATCTTTTACAAAATTTATCCATTTAGAATTAAGCAAACCCTTGTTCTTGAAGGCTTAAACTGATGAAATACATTTGATTGGAACACTTTATTACTATTTATATCTTGTAACTTGCTCCAGTATGAATATTATTCTTGTTTTAATTTCTATATCTAAGGGTTTTATTCCTAATTCACCATATAGCATATGTGAGGGTGTTGATTTTTTTAAATTGAAAATAAGTTTATAATATTTTAGTTGTACCTTCTCCAAAATCTCATTATTTCCTACTCCCCAAATTTCACATCCATATAATAGAATTGGTTTTATCATTTTATTGAAAAGGTCAATTTGTAGGTCATATGGTAAATCCAGGTTTCTTATTTTTTTCAGAAGAGAGAACATAACCTTATTAGCTTGCTTTGCAATGTATTTTTTAGCCTTTAAAAAACTTTTTGTTCTAGATAAATATACTCCCAAATACTTGTATTCATTTGTAATTTCTAGATCAATTCCTTTGAATTTAAATTTGCATTTATAATTATTGCTTCTTGTACCAAATATCAAAATCTTAGTTTTTGGGATATTTACTGTTAATTTCCATTTGTGACAGTAATTTTCAAAAGTATTTAAGTTTTTTTGGAGATCATCACTTTTATAACTCATTAGGACAGTGTCATCAGCATACAGAATGATAAAAAGTTTAAAAAGAATTAATATATCCATATGATTTACTTTACATTCAATTCCAGGTAGGCCACTTGTTTCAAAATAGTTTCCTAGATCATTTAAAATATTGAGAACAAAAAAGGTGATAAATTTTCTCCTTGTCGAACACCATTTAAACATGGAAAATATGCAGATGTTCCTTCATCTGTTCTTATACAATACTTTATTTCATTATATATATTCTTTATTAAAATAAGGCATTTTCCATTGATTTTACTATTAAACATTTTCATCCATAACCCATTTCTCCAGACTGTGTCAAATGCCTGTTTGAAATCAATAAATGCACAGTATAATTTCTGTTTTTTGGCACTAAGTAAATCTATCAGACTTTGGATTACAAAAAGGTTGTCAATGGTTGAGTGATTTTCCCTTAACCCTGCTTGACAGTTTGTTATAAGATTTGATGCTTTTGAAAAATATTGAAGTCTTTCATTGATTACCCCTGTAAACAGTTTTCCTAGAAAACTTAAAAGAGTTATTGGCCTGTAATTTTCTGGGAATTTTGCATCACCTTTATTTTTATAGATTGGAATAATAGTTCCTTCAGTCCAACTTTTTGGTATTATACCGTTATTTAAAATAAAATCGAATAGTTGATTATATATTGGGAGCATTTGTGGCAAGGTAGATTTTATATGTTCATTTAATATATTATCTGACTACTTTTATTATTTCTTGATCTGATAGAGGTCTATTTAACTCTTCATTTAATTCATTAAGATTTTCGTCATTTTCTTCACCAGTGACTTCATCATTTTCTCCATTATTTACATCCTTGAAAAAATTATACAGGTCATCTAGCTTTACCTGTGATTTAAGACTGTTTCTGTTAACAGAGTTAATATATTTCCAATAGTCTTTTGGTTTGTTTGATTTTAACTTTCTTAGATTTTCCACTCTGTTTTGTTTAAATTTCCTGTGTGAATTAGATAATGTGGCTTTGTACTCTTTACTGATACTTTTTAAAATAGTTTTATTTTGTGCACTGTTATTTTTATTGTACATTTTGCGTGCAAAGTGTTTTTTGTTTCGCAATGTTTGACATTGTTTATTAAAACCAGGGTTGAGAATTTTTAACCTTATTGGTATCATGGCTTATTTTTTTACCAAATGTAGCCAGACAACTACTTGAGAAAATGTTACCTATCTGGTTACAATTTGTCCAAATCCTGCTGTGTTGGTGTATTTATTTGTTCAATAGTTTTAAATATCATTTAGTATTTTTGTCAAATATTGGTCAAATCTATGTTTGATACAATATTTTCTTTTTTTTTCGCCATCTTCCAACAGTTTTATATTTTCAGGGCCTTTTTTGTAGAAGAATTTTTTTTTAAATAGTAATCAATTTGGTTTTAACTAAAACAACAGGGCAGTGGACATCTGAAATTAAAGGGAAAAATTGTTCAACCTTTAATTCTGTTACCATTTCTAAAACATTAACTGAACATATGTAATAGTCTATAGTGCTTTACCCTTGCAAGTTGTTTTAGTATTTAAATAGTCTGTACCTATTCTTCCAATTAATATAAAAAGATCATTGTCAGAGCAAAAATCTATAAGCATATTTCCATACTCATTTGTATTAATATCAGTAGTTTTTCTTTTCATAGGTATATCACACTTTTCAAATTCATTTTGTATCTTATATGTATCATATAAAAGCTCCTCATTACCATTTAAGGTGCATAAAAACTCATCACAATCAACATAATCTTGTTTTCTGCTAGCTTAAGGTCTTCAGCGTACCCGTTTATATATATGACATGACGTGAACGCTGAAGATAACCCCGTAGGGAAAGTCCACCAATAATCGTGCCAGGAATCTGACACGCTCGTATTTATTTATCGAACATGCCACGAAGTAAAGTGAAGCAATACCTTGATAAAACGATATATAATCTGTTGATAAGCCAAGGATGGGACAAATAAAAATCTTATTAGGAACATAAACTACCTAATAGTTTCCGACAGGTAAAAAATTTCGGCACTTGGCCGCCATATTGCCAAAATGTTTGACCACGTGATTACGAGATTGACCTTTATGAACCCATGTGCCTCCAATATTTTATAGATTACTTTTTTTTAAGATGTTGAAAAGGGTTATTACTGACTGTTATATTCAATAAAATCATATTTAAATACTAAAAAATTTATGAAAATAAAAAAAACATTATCTTGAATAAAAAATCGAAATCATGTCAAAAAATGTTCTCTAAATATAGTACACAACTCTATTCAAATCTGTTCCCGCGAATGACGTCATACGAGGTCTCGCGTGGCACTTGAATGTCAAGGCCGACTGTAGTCGGCGAAAATTGATGTTTTTACAGTTAAATAGGCAATTTTAATGACGGTATTAATAGTTTATTACTTGAATTGGTATAGAACGATATTTAAATAATTGTTTAACCGTAAAATGCACAAGAATTGATCGGGTCAAGTGTATTTGCAAGTGAAAAACAAGAATAAATCAACTTATGTTATTCTGGCTAGGTTTCGTAACGGGTCTAATCCAAAACTTTAATGCCGCATCTGATGAAAAACAAAAATGTTAAAAAGCGGCTTATAAAGTTTTGGAAGCCAGAACTAGTTTTCTGCCTACCCTTGAATTAAAATCTCCAAAAAGCAGTAATTTAGTAGCATTCAATTTTGAAATTTCTGATTGTATTTCAAGGTAAGGGTCAGGATGGGCATATTTTGATCTTATTGGTGGTATGTAAGTTACACCACATGTAAGTTTGTCAGTATAAGTTTCTTGATCAAAGTTTACTTCAAACCATAATATTAGCATATTGCTACTTTCTAAAATTTTAACATGATGCACAATGGTGTCTTTCACAAAAAGAGCTATGCCTCCAGATCTATATCTTGCTATTTTTTCTCTATTACTTAAATATATTTGAAATCCATCAATTGATATAGTATCAATATCATCTAGCTTACTCTCTTGTATGCCTATAATATTATAATTGTTTAAAAATGAAATACAATCTGGATTTATGACCTTTGATTTCAAGCCGCATACATTTATGCTACATATTTTTAATGTTTCTTTTTGTATGAATTGTTTGTTAGTCAGATTGTCTTCATGTCCATGTATAATTTGGTTGTCCTCTGTGTGCCCTTATTTATCACTTTCTTCATTGTAATTATTGTGAGACATCACTCTTATTTCTAGGTCACTTTCACCACTATCTTCTGATAAAGGTTCTTCTCTTTGTGTTTTGGTTTGTAAGTCATGATCTAGGGGGGACCTTGCATCCCTTTTTCCTGTGTGCTTATTTTGGTGTCTATTTTCTGGCATATTGTCTGATAAAGCTTGGAATCTATTTGCTGTTGATATTGGAGTACTGAACTGCAGGTGTCTGTTGCTATTGTAAAACACTTTTTTATTTTGTTGAACATTTTTTGGCTTGTTGTATTGTGTTTGTCTCCATGTATTAGCGGGGCTTCTGTTGGGTTCTTCCTCTGCTTGGTTAGTGTTATGATTGCCATCTGTATTTGTTAGGGAAAATCTTTGTTGTCTATATATAGGCGATCCCTAACTAGTTTGACATTTGACCCTTTGTCTTTGGCAGCTCTCATTTCTGTATATAAGACTTTCCTTCTGTCTTCTATCATTTTAGGAAACTGATCTCTGACCGCAAACTTTGTGTTTTTTTTAAACTTGGCGCTGAGTATTTTATGAGGTCCTTTTGCTTTAAATCTTTAAACTTGGCAATAATAGGTCTGGGTTATATTTGGTCAGCCTTTCTTCTACCTAATCGATGTACTTTTTGAAATAGTGTCTCTTCATCTATTGCCATGTATTTGCTTATGAATGATTTCAATATGTCTTGAGTATTTTCATATTCACCGGGACCTAAATTTGTTTCTTCAATGCAAAAAAAAAAATCAAATTATTTTCCATACTTCTACATTGGATGTCTAGAATGGTTTCTTCTTGCTCATCTTGTTTTTGCTTTAAATTTTCATTTGCTATGTTCAGTTTTCTAACTTCCTCTCTTAAGCTATCAATACATTTATTTTCTTCAAATTTTTGATCTACCACTGCACTGAATGTTTCTCTTGTATGCTCAAGATTTGCTTCAATATATTTCATATTTTCTTTGAGTGTGCCAGAATATTTGTCAACACTTGTAACCCCTCTTCTATTTTACTAATTGTGCTCTTCATTTTGGTAAGATCACTTAGTAAACTTGTTCTTCTACATTTTTTATTCTATGGCTATGATTTGCAAGAGTTTCCTCAAATCTTACCCAGTTTGTGTTTTGTTTTGAGAGCTGTATTTCAATATTCATCAATCTTGCTTCTAGTCTTTGTTCTAGACCTTGTAGAATATGGACCCATGGCGGAACTTGTTCATATTCTTGTTCCAAAGGTGGAGGTGGTGGAGCGGGTAAAGAACATGCATTATGGTTTGTTCCTTGAATATAATGGTTCATTTTTATTGCAGGATTGGAATTTGATGCCGCTTGCATGTTTTCACTTTCATATTTATGCATTGCAAGTGTCTGGTAGAACGGGGGTGTGTGTGGTGGAGGCGAGGGATACAATGTTTCCCTTGCTTCACTAATCTGACTCGACACTGGTGTTATTTCATGACTACATGTATTTCGATAACACTGACATTCGTCATATTGTTCATATGTAGGGGGAGTATGATTGATATTTACGTCATGACTTATTACTTCAGTTCTTTTACAACCCTTTGCACTTAGTTTTGCTGAATTTTTCTCCATGCCTATTATTTGGAATGGGTGGGGAAGTCTTATACCAATTTTCTCACCGTGATAACTCTTGTTTGATAAAGAATCAATAATGTCAGTTTATACACTTGTTATTTTCATTTATGTTCATGTTAAGACTGTTTTAAACCTGTTTTTATCTCACATTTATCTACATTTGATAAATATTTTATCACTGTTTTTATTGTTTACATTTGCCACCATTGCATCACGTGACTTAGTTACTAGTATTTGCATGCAATATAAAATATTTTGTTTATATTTTAATCTTTTAATTCACATTCAGCGCTACTTTCTTCAGTTGTTTAACATCTGACATGCTCTATATTAATGATTACTAGTAATACAATATTAGTCACCGACATTTCTTGAATAAAATATGGATTTCTGAGGCATCTGCATTAAGGGTGTAGGCATCAGAATTGCAATAAGAGGCTAGTAAATGCCTACAAATTATTGGAACCTGTGCATCTTTTACCTCAAGCAGATGAGGTGGTTTTGATCCCTGTTGTTGCTTTAAGTTTGTAACACCCGGGGTTAGCCAAAACCATCCTACCTGCTTTGGCGCCATATGACTGGTGCCGATGCGCTTTTAAATAAATCATGCCTAACATGGAAGTTTATTTAAATGTTATCAACAAAAAAAATTATTTTGCATGACTTGCTGAATTTTTTACTTCATTTACTCAAAATAAGTATGATTCCGAAGACGAATGTCAGCATAAACTTGCTGTTTACAGACAATGCGTCGCATATTTAATGAACAAAATTAAATAGATTTTTAAAATGGAATGCTTTCATAAATATTTCATTCCTCAATGAAAACATCACGTTCTGCAAGAGTTCTAATGAATATATTTATTTTTGGGGATGGCCAGTTTTGTAATATAAAACTGCATTTTTCCCTTTCCTACTGCGTCGCAAAAGTTCTTGAATTTGACAATAAAGAATACGATAAATATTTAAAAGATCTGAATTGGAATAAATTATGTTATTAATAGTTAAACTGAAATCAAGATCTACAAAAATCGTTCTTTAGGAGCATGTCACTGTTTTTTCAATATTTTATTTATGATGGATGCATATCTTACAAATATTTACATTTATTTTAGATGGTGGCAGAGAAACAAACGTAATGTCGAATCGCCTACTGCGTTCTTGTGAAAATAAACATTCATTGACATAGTTTTTAATTCATGCACGATAGGTAAATAACACAGATACGTATTTGATATGTTTCTTTTTTGTGACGATTTAAATTTGTATTACACTTACTATTATAATTGTCTGCTTCAATAGAAAAACTTTCTATCGCACACAATATACACAGTATAAAAACCCGAGTTAATTGTTACAGGGCGGAGGAAAAGTGAAGTCCGACAGGAACTTGAATTCGTAACTCTTTGGAATATCTTTTTTTAAACCAGTAAAGCTTTCTTACTGAATACACAATTTTCCTAATTAATAAACAGTTTTATACTGTAATAGACAGCTTCAGAGAAAATAATGGTACTTTTACATACAGTCTATCAGTTAAATGGTGCATGTCTGTCTTTTTATCACAAAATGTTTGTAGAAGGATGTTTTTACAATTTTTGAAATTCAAACACAGGATAGAAATCACACATTACAATAAAGTCATTGCCAATATTGTATCAGCATAAATAGTTTTTTTCTCTCTCGTGAAACGTTATACCAATATTTAAAATGTGTGAAAAGGTTTCTTCATTCATCCTTTTTTACTTTATTTTAGTCAGAAGTTTTAAAAGACTTCCTTTGGAAATCACACTCTTATCTACTGTAGGGAATATAACTAGATTCAACGTCAAGTTATGCTTCCTGTGATTTTATAGGGAAATAGAAAGAAAAGGAAATAGGTTTGTTATGGAAGTTCCATTAAGAATATTCCCAGTAGATTACACAAACTGAGTCAAAGGAAAAAAGCTATTGTTCCTCGATACATTTTTTATGGCATTATGGAATCCGATAATTTGATTGTTGGATGTCTTACCGATATGCAAGACGACACATGAATTGGTTAATATAGAAGAAATATTGCATAAGCACAAGAATATGAGTATAGCTATTAAGGCAAATAGACTGGAGGTGAAAGCAAAACTATTTGCATGTAAACGAATAGAAATTATTTTAGCATTGAATGGTTGACCAGCAAATGTTGTCCCTCTTAAAATTATTTACACGCATGTCAGCCGAGCGTTTCACTAATATTCCGTAAGTTTAGCGTATCTTTTCACGTCAATTTGGACTTACGCAAAACGTAAAATTACGTAAGTTGTGTTTCACAAAACAGAACATGCAATTTGCGCCATCAATAAATAGCGTAACTTTACATTTAAACCTTTGCAAATGCGTTTCGAAGAAAGATTAGTGATACGCAAATGTATACGACTAAGTTCTGCTTACGCAAAAAGTTACGTCCGAACTCGAGTTACGATAACTTAAGTACGTTAGTGAAATGCACCCCTGGTTTTTTAGTTCTATGGAAACTCCAATAATGAAATATTTTATTGCAATATAAATAACATGTCAAGATCACACTACTTTAATTGTCTGTAATTTCCTACTTTCCGGTTCACAAGGTTAAGCCAAAGGCATGTCTCTATAGAATTCATAGTAGAATGTTTTTCTTAGTGGTCGAATACTCATAAAGCTACTGTTCTAAAGCTGTCAGAGGTCCACATTATTAGTCCTATTAACTCACAGTTATAATGTGTTTTTCTAAATGTACATGTCATAAGTAAAGACAGAAAAATATAAGATGACAGCAAACTTTGTTCTAATTATTACTATATAGGATATTACAATTGATTGGATGTATGTATCTACTATCTTTCAGGAAATATATAGTTACGTCACGTATTTAACTTCAATATTTGTTTCTTACAATAAAAAACAATACGCAACAACACATCGTGTAAGGTCGTATAAAAGGCAGCCGAATAATTAGAAATATTAGTGAACGCCCGACATACTAGTATGTCTTTTAATAATCTGTATAACAGCATTGATAATATATTCCTGCAGCTCCTGAAATGATTTCACATTCCTTGATATTACTTTCATGAAATAGAACATAACTCTGTGAAAAAATATTTCTAGTCCGTCATATCGAAAAACCTTAAAGAATTCCTATTCAAAAACGCTACATGAATAACATATTGCCTGTGAACTGTGCCCAAAATCGTTTGAAGCTTAAAGATTTGTTTCTTAAAACAATGTTGACTTTTTAACACATCTTAACCGAACTCGCCAATATTTCAAACGTGCCACTGGGCACTGGCCACATGGATTGAAGGAAGGCTAAAAGTTAATGCATTGTATGTAAACTAAGAGAAAACAATTAGAAACAGTACGAAAGTATATGATATATGTAAGAAACAGAAGCTAATGTATTATTTAGAAAAGAAAAGAGCAAGCAATATCATTAATGTAGAGACATATACAAGAACATTTTAATTTGCTTTTCAAGGTACAATGAATATTTTGTAAGACAATGCACACAATTAAAAGACATGTGCTATATATCTATGTGTTATTCTAAACGAAGCGGTATTTATAGTCATAACAAAGAAAATAAAGTGGGATAAAAAACTGATAAAAAGTGTTTTATCATCAAATTTGTTTTAAATAAAAGAAACAAGCACACAAGTTAGAAAGTAAAGTGCAATGTATACAGACCAAAAATTGTTTTGACTGTGGGATCGACGTTTTATACATTATTGGATGATTTTCATCATGGTCACATGCGCATTTTGCAGATTCCAGATATTTTCCGGATTCAAGTAAATTTTTGGTAAAAACGAAAACAAGCTAGAAACATAACATCATCTGCTAAAAATAGAAGCACTAATAGTATTATACACTAATTGCGATGAACTGTTATGTTATAATAACAGCTATATGATTGGTGTCTTGTATGGTAAGGATATAAGTGCCAGGTAAATATGAAAATAAAACGCGGTTAACATGCTAACTAGACTAAAAACTCAAGAAACATGCTCGAAGCATTAATTATTCTAAGAAATTTTGGCGAAATTCAATCTAAAGGGAAATTCTGAAACAGAAATAAAACAATTGTTTTTGTAACAAGTTTTTAGTGTGTCTATTTCGACAAAAAAAATGATTTAAAGAAACCGAACTGTTTTAGACGTAAACTATTGAAATTTTGGATATGTTCAAACCTGCAGAAGCAATGTAATGTTCTTGTGGGACAAGGAAAAAGGTCCTAATAAATACAAAACTTCACATGTGACTTGTATTAAATCCATTAGCAGCGACATGCTTTATATACTTAATACTTATACTTTCCTAATAATATTGACTTAATGAATTAAATAATCTGATTAATTTTGAACCTGTTTCGTTCAGAAATCGGTAAGACTAATAATATCTGTCATATTTTGCGGTTCGGATCGAAATATCCGTCCAGAGGTGACCCGCCCTTTGGGCGGTAATGAGGCTTGTCGAGTTACCGCCTATGTGCGGGTGACCGAGGGACGGATATTCTAATCCGAACAGCAAACATATGTCAGACAATTTTTTCTTGCATATTCTACCATATATTTCATTATATTTTAAATTCTTTATCTTCATTTTCAATTTTTATCATTACAACCGTAACTAGTTTCTTACAACAGCGTACGATTCGTAACGGTAAAATGACGTCATCCTAAGCGTGCCATTGTACAGCACGCGACTCATCTGGCAGCCCCCATGCCAGATGAAATTTCCGGCATGGGTAAAACTCACAGAAACTCCAGTCTGATATGCAAAAAGAATATCAAGCATGGCCTCAGTATTTATCCGTGCAAGCTCATCTAATGAAATGGCAAAATCGTGTTTTAGCGGGTGTATTTCCGTGGGTTTATATCAATTGATTAATAATAATGTGTTAAAGAGATAGAATTATATATATCACCATGAATACCATGAATAATTCAATCAGTATGTGATTTAGGTATCATTGAATAAAAATGTAAATTTGAGTAGATTAAGTAGAGATTAGGTTCAGCAATCCAAAATTATATGATTTATTTGCTATTTTTATCATAATTATCTTCCTATATACAATATACGATATATATTTCATAGTTGCAAAGTCTCAGATGTTTTACAAACAATTATTAAAATTGATCATATGCATATGATATTTTGAAATGTAATCTGGATTACTTCAGATTTAGTAAAATCACAAATCTGTCACATTCAGAAATGTCAGTATAATTGGGTAATGATATAAATGACGTAACCAAGAGAAGGATGCGAGTGGTGTTATAATTTGTATGCATGTAGACAAACGTAGATATTCTACAAAAGTCTTCCTAGACAAAGATCATGATACTACAACCCTACGCCAGAGTGGCTCAAACAAGCTAAAACATCTTCCCTAACGAGATAATATTATCATATATTAAACTATTTACCAAATATCATATAGAGAATCATTTACAAACAAATGATAGCCTCAGTGCAGTAGTCTTCGTACGTGCAGTAGTCCTCGTACGATTACACTATAAACACCGTTTATTATGTCATACATTAATATTTGAGAAATAAACTAAACATGGGTGTTGACAACTGCTATTTCCTTTTGTTTATTCGTTATTTTCACAAACATCCGGTTTTTCACGTGAGCGTAAAAATGTAAATAAGGAACATTGCTGGCTTGGTCTCCGTACATCGCATGAAAATAAACAACTGGTAAAATCTTATTTTACTTAAAATATTTATAGAATTTATATTAAAAGGTAAAAAAATATTTATAAAAGTAAATCTACCAGAATTTTCATTTGTTTGTAAACAAACAATTATTTTTAGACTGGGATTCCCAGTGTTGCAGACGAGGTAAACAAAGATGCAGTGAATAGCTTCTTCTGCTTCTTTTTTAAATAGGGTATCAATCCCCTAAATTTTATCATGATGCTAATTTCCTATTTTTTTTTAATATGAAAGTTTATACAAGTGACTAAATAAAGAGTAAAGATCACTTAAATAAAACTATCATTGATAATTACAGTGTTAAAAAAGTACATTTTTTTATTTTGTATGACAAATTGCTGATTTAAATCAAACAAATTATTCAGTTGTAAATATTGCAATTAAAGTGCAAAATAATTCCCTAGAAATATTTGTTTATACATTGTTTATCATTTAACAGATTATAACTGTTCATTGAAGACATGGGGCCTAAAAAATACACTCAAGATGAATTTGCTAAAGCCTTAAGACAAATTAGAAATGGATGCTCAATTTCAAGTGTTTCTAAATCAACTGGGATCCCGAAGCAAACTTTATATGATCATTCAAAAGGCAAATACAAGAACAAAATCACACAGATGGGTCCAGATAGAGCATTGACTGAAAGTGAAGAGAAAGCCTTAGTAAACTATTCTTTGTATATGTCTGACAGGGGCTATCCCTTGACTAGAAGTATGATTAGAGCTTTTACAAGGGCAATTATCAAAAAGTCTGGCAGAGATACTAAAATTAACATGCTTAATGGTCCTTCCCATGAATGGATAAGAAAATTTCTTAAAAGACATCCAGAATTGTCAGAAAAGCACCCTGATGTTTTAGACAGAGATAGGGCACATGTTACAAATAAAGAAATTACTGAATACTTTAATCTGTTAGATAAAGTTCTTACATCAAAAAATCTTCATGATAAGCCACAATGCATATTCAATTGTGATGAAAGTGGTTTCAGTGCTAGAGAAAAATTTAGAGGCAAAGTTATCAGTCGAAAAGGCAAGCACTCATACCAGCAAGTAGTTAAATTCACAGGTCATACTACAGTTCATCTGGCAATATCTGCTGCAGGTAAAGTCATTCCACCTTGCATTATATATGAGAAAACACTGCCACGTAATTGCGACTTTGCTCCCAAAGAATACCGACTATCTGCAACTCAAAATGGTTACATCAACATGAAATTGTTCTTTGAGTGGTTCCGTGACATATTTGTACCCAACTGTGGGTCTCAACGTCCAGTTCTTCTAACTATGGACAATCATGCCTCACACTTTTGCCCTGATTTGGTAGATCTTGCTATTGAGGAAGGTATTGAACTTTTGTTTTTGCCTCCTCATGCTACTCACTTGCTACAACCTCTGGATAAAGGTTTCTTTCATCTTCTGAAACAGAAGATGACAGAATCAGCTTTGTCAGTTGGCTATGCTGGGGCCCGTGTAGTGCCAAGAGATAAATTTGCAAGTCTTCTTTACCATGGGATTAACCGCATTTCACCTCATGATATCATGTCAGCATTTCACAAGACTGGCATGTTCCCATTGAATCCAACTCAGGTGTCAAACCCTATTGAAATTGCAATGAACATTTCTAGTAGTGGTGAAAATCCATTGGAAGAAGATGAATCTTGTCAAGAATGTGGAGGACATTCTGTTACAAACCGTCTTGTAAAATTAGGTATTGTCCCTGCAGATTTGGCACATATCCTTGTTGAACCTCCACTTGTCAAACCTAAACAAAAAAGAAAAAGAATTGAAGGTGCAAGGTGGATCACAGTTGCAGACCTGAATTCATCCGAATCTCAGAGTGCCTCAACATCCTCAGCAACAGCTGAAATACATATGGAGACAAACTCAGATTGTGATTACGTTGATGATGGTATTGACTGTTCAATATGCAAATTAAGGGACAGGGGCTTTTGGGTAGGATGTGACAACATCATATGTGAAAGGTGGTTCCACTATGAATGTTTACCAAGTAGTCAACAAACTCTTTTTGACTTGAGTCTGGTTACAAAGGATGAGTGGCTTTGTGAAATGTGTCAGGAAGAATAAATCATATTAAAACACAACAAAACAATAAAAGCAAACACAGTGACTTGTTTGATTGTTTTATTCATTGACAGAAATATAAACTGTAAAAACTTTGTTCCAGTATTCACAATATTCATTTTGTCTAACAATTATATACATGCAGTTACAATATTTACTAACCTTGTTTGTATTGTTAAGCATTTCCACAGAAGGAAAAAAATTAGTGTTCTGTACTTTAAGAATTTGAGTGAAACTATTCACTACTTGTTGTTGTTGTCTTAATACCCAAAAATAGAAAGAAAATGATGCACACACTATTTGAATTTGAGATATTTAATCAGTTTAGGTATATATGAAGTGATTTCAGTTTAGTTTGTGAAAATTATACAGTTAAATGAGATAAAAACCAGGTGTACGAGGACTACTTCACTTGGGACTAAAATAGTGTGCAGTGAGTACACTTGTAATTAAGTGTCCTATAAAACGGATGCATCTATGGAAACGGTTATGTTTTGTTTCAAAAGTTAAGGGATTATCTAATGTTGATTTTAAAAAGGTAAGTTCCCTTTCATGTTTTCCTGTATATTTTTTACCATGTCATTTCTAATAAATTTGTCCGAGGACTACTGCACTGGGGCTATACAGACATGATGTTGATGACTTTGCCCTATAATGCTGTAATTACTTATTAAATCCAAATATTTTTTAAATTGTATGCAAACATTTAAGATTGTACCAGGTGTAAGGACATTAAAGTGTAAATTATGTAGCATAATGATACAGTATGATAATCCATTAAACAGCGTCTGTTTTTGTTTAATTTACACAAAGTAGCAATGCATCAAAGGTCATAATATGATATCAAAATTTAATGGGATGGATGTCTGCAAATATTCAAAGAAGATGTCTGTTACACATCAAAGGCGTGAAGGAACAATGTGCTGCTCTGTATTAATGATCCAAAACTCTGCTTGAATGACGTAAAAGATTGCTAAATATGCTTGATGTTTCCGTTATTATTCGTAACGTTTTCCAGTATATAATTTTAGATTGACGATTTTTAGATGACCCGCCTATTGGTGAAGAATAAAATCCAAGCTTAGATAATTGAGGACAATAAAGCTATTGAACAAGAACAAATATAAACAAATTTATACCAAAACATCAAGAATACGAGTTACAATTTAAATGTTTTCAAGAATTAAATTCATTTTGTACAATATATAAAATATACTCAATATCTATTACCAGCATTAACGAATAAGTACGTGATCTTACTTACTTTTACTGTATTCATTCTCATGGAAGTCTATTATTGTGTTTACAAAACAACACCAATCAAAACAAACTGTAGATAGGATAATATCGATATGTAAAGAAAAGCAAGTTATAGTATTATATGATCTAAATATAGCTGCAATTCCATTGGTCCAAACAGTAGTCAACATAATTTTTTATAGAATCATATTCAGTGGGTGAATAGCTAAATAAGATTTTCTCAGTCTAAAAATAGATTGAGACTCACATTCATTGATCATATATCCTAGACTGATAATAACGTGTGATTATTAAAAAAATAATTGTTGCGTTTAGTTCGTGTTCTTTATGATATTTTTCTCGATTAAAAGTTCATTACTTTACTTATAGTTAAATGTTACGCATAAACTTGAGTTACTTTTGTATGCGCAGCGTTCGCGTAGTTGTTGCACGCCTTCTTCGTGCGTCTTTTTCCCCGGCTTCAGCTTAAATAAGATGTGATATTCACCGGCAGAAAGTCATATTGACCCGAGGCGATGATATGTCATCTGCCGGTGAATATTATACAAATATGGACTTTTTAGCTGTTGAATATGATGTGATATGTACTGAAATAAGCCGAGGTCAATATTAATTTTTCAGTACATATCACATCATGTTCAACAGCTAAAAAGTCCATATCTGTTTTATTATATAATTTATAAATAGCTTTTATATGGCTTATCACATCTGCCATTGCATACGACGGAAGCTTGCCTAGTGTTTCCATAATTTGGCCCTTTCCATTGGTATACTTATCCCTATTGTTCTTAAAAATGAAAAACGGTTACTAAAATAGACTAATTTGACTCTTATGTACACCTAACTCAACGTTTTTTCAGAAAAATAACATCAAACTTGGCGCTACATCATGTCAAAGTCACGCATCTTTTAGGGATTTCCAGAAAATCTATTTTTAGAAGAAAAACCGGTGAATATACTCTGAAAATCTATTTTTAGAAAAAAAAACAGTGAATATACTCAGATATTGACCTGTTATTTTTTACAAAAAGTTGCTTGTTAGCCAATCAGGGAAATGCATTTCAAAGCTATTTATAGATTATATAATAACACATTATATTCAATTGCACACCAGTCAATAATGGAATAATGCATAACATATAGAATAATGATACAAAAATATTCTGGTGGAATAGTTTCTGTAAAATGATAATAGTGTTTGACTGATTTCATTAGTATTATTGTTTAAGACAAGTCCATAATATAATAGCAAGCTTTAAACAAATATCGATAATTAAAGATTTGAAATTAATCTTCTCATTCTGTTTTACCATGTAATAAAACTATATGATGTATTTTACTAATATGAAATAATCAAACATCTATATTGAGCACACAGTTTTATTGCGATCATCATATTAAAATTCCTGTGTTACAGACAAATTTATTTTAGAATATTATGAAAACACGAAAACCAATCAAGAAAGCACAGACTGTGCTATTTTAGTTATGATCATAAAATCTGAATGATTGGCGTGTTGCATGTTTAAGATGTTAAAGATATAACAATGAAATAAATGATGTTGTAAAATATGCTTAATATGCCAGCTAGACACATGCTAACAGAATAGTTTGTTCAAAACAATGAATATTAGGAAATTGTGCTGGCATTCAAATATTATATTGATCACTACATTCAAGTTTATTGTTTTCTAAAGCATAACCATTTTAGGGCTATACTAAAGTGGACTCGTCTACAAAGTAGTATTTGTGTATTTTACTTTCCACAGTTATTTCAGATATTGATCAAAGCAACAGAAATCATCAAATGTATGATTTATTTATTAAATTGTCAATAAAGTGATCGTGAATGAATATTTATATGATGAAAATATTAATATTATTTTGCAACAGAATATTTGTTTTTATAAATATATGAAATATCACATAATGTATCACATTCTTGGTAACAACTTAAACGTATAATTATTTCGCAGTTGGTTATTGTGTATAATACTACTTCCTATCTGAGTAATTATTCATTGTATTACAGACATTCCATTACAGACCAATTCACTTTAATGTAAAATTTCTTTTTGTACTTTACAGAAATTAGAATCGAGTTTTAAGATTTGTATATGTGCATTTTGCAAACAAAGGTAACACTTATATTATATAATGCCATTCTTAAAACTCTAATATCGTACTTGTGTACTGTAGTTCACATTCAATTGAATGAAACAAACAATGTATTTTATTAATCATTCATGATATCCATAACTGATAATGTTTCATTGTCATTTACACATTTGTTATATCATGTAAATTAATCATGGTGTTGTTATTATCAATAAGTAAACGCGAAACGTGATATATAAGGTTTCAATGTTGCAAACATAGTGGGCGGGAATGAGAATTATTTACACTATATATATATTTATAACAAAAAAAAGTTGTGTTTTTGTAGCCCAAATTTTTTTTTAACTTTTGTAAAATTTCAATAAGTTGTTACCCTTTATATTATCGTAGACTTTAATAGTTTGCTGTCTATGCATTACATAATGCTTATTGTCATAAACTATAGAGGCGTATACGCTATATCAGCAAAAAAAACCACAAAAAAACAGCAACAAAAAACAAACGCATAAAATATTAAATCAATGTTGTTGTAGCTAAGACTCAAAACGGTTCACTGTAATTGAGCTTAAGACACTGTAAATGAGCTTAAGATTTTGTTTGGTGATTTAGATATCCACTGAAGTGTTGTTTGTGTCACGACTGGACTGGACAAAATAGTTTTTGTCAGATTAAGGTGCTTTTTAATGTAGGTCAGGACAAATAACTTGTTCGCAAACTTTTCGATCAATATTCTCACTCCATTTTTCAAGAATAATTCTATATGTGAAAAATGACCTAAAACTAAAAATCGTTGCAACGTTTTTTACCCACTCAAATCGGGATACGAATTTATTTCTTAATAAATTTCTGCATATCTTTCCGTTTTTAAGTGTAAAAGCTGGTGTACATATGTTATTTAATTTATATGATTTTAGAATTTTGGACCTCACTGGAGTTACAATGTAGTGCCTATTTCAGTTTCATATACGAAATATGTATGTATACACTTATGTATTTATTCGAAATATCGATGTTGCACATCATAAAAACAATAAATCAAATTGTTGTACAAAAATATAATAACAAATTGGCATTTTGGAGGTCAAAATTTTCTTCGACTGTACAGTTCTAATCCATATTTACATCAATGTAGGGATACAACTCTATAAAAGGCACCTAAGTTACACCCTTGGGAAATTACTTTAATTAGGGAAATATCCATTATAACGATATATGGTAATGAAACCTTCTATATATAAAATATTTTGTATCAAGATGTTTGAACTAATCCTCTCAAAATTTATAAAATATTATAATTACTTTCCTATATTTTGTTAAAGCTTTTGAAAAGTTAAAAGAATACTGTAATTTTGTCTACATAATTAGATTGCTAATGGTATGCAATTGCTTCCCGAGTAGATTTCTTTTAATATTACCGAGTATTTATGATGATGATATGATCGTCAATATATCCTTTAGATGTGGTCAAGAAATTTGAGAGATTTATCTTAATTATTTAAATGACTGTCATTAATGCTAAAAGCTGGTCATTACCGGTCATCGCATTACAACGCCTTTCATGGTAATAAAAAACTCGCATTAAAAAGTGAAAATTTGTGTAGGGGACATGAAAGAAGCATCGTTATATTCAAAATTTCGCTGTAACCGATATCGTTACAATTGGAGTATAAATATATGAAATAAAGTACTGAAGTACGACAGGTGTTATTGCCAAAAACACTTGGCTAATCTGTGTGGTCAATGAGTAACATTTTGGAAACTGTTAAAAGATTCCAAATAATAAAAGGCCTTTAATTTGATTTAAGTAACGGGTTAAATGTATATATCATTATGGAACAGTTGTCATCCGTGTGCCGTACGTGAATATAACTATAGGGTGGCGGCGTGGTCTAGTGGTTAAGAAGTCGCAGTAGTTATCAGACAATTGCTGGCTACGTGAGTTCAAACCCAGTCAGAGGCATAGGGCAGAGCCGTTGATGTCATGAGCAAATAAATTTTGAACTCATCGTTAAGTACCGGTTGTTCTCAGGAACAGATTAGGTAGTGTTTTAAAAACCGAATAGTTTCCAACACATTCGAACTAAAACAAGTTTGTATAAACTAATGCGCACATAACACATTTTGATCATTTAGGTAATAAACTTTTATTTTTAAAGAAACAAGAAAATTTAGTTTAAATTGTATTGACATGTATATATCGAGATTATATTTTGATTTCATAAGATCAAACGTATCTTGTTAGAAATAAACTATTATGCTAAGTCAACGTGTACAGTTATTACTAATTTTCAAATAAAAGCTGGTTTATAAAACTATAACCCTTCCCCTTTTTACCCACATCGTACAAGCTGACTTAAATAAGACTTACGCTGTCTTAAAGTGTTAAAAATATAAACTTTAAAATATATAAACAAATGAAATTTTTTTTTATATTGCAAACATAAAATAGGACTGTCATTACTTAATTTCTAAATCACTCTGTATGAAGGCTATATTTTCTATGGTGGCATATTTCTGCCACCAGATAACCATATAGCTAACTAGTTAATTAAGAGGTTAACTAGTAACGTAACTAGTTAATAACTTCACTATCTAGTTAATTAACAGGTGAACTAGATACGTAACTAGTTAACCTACGCTTAACATTTAACTGGTAAAATTATAAAAGAATGGCAGTTGTAGGCACAAACATGCATTTATTTCCAGGTATGATCTTTTATTTATTGAAAAAAAAATAACTAGTTACGTAACTTTTTAACCACATAACTAACTATGTAATTAAGGGGTTAACCGATTACGTAACTAGTTAACCTCTTAACGAACTAGATAGTTATATGATTTTCTGGTGGCAGGGATATGCCACCATAATTTTTTACAAATTTGAAAGTTAGTTTTTATCTAAAATTTGTTTTGAGTTCCATTTTTATAAGAGTGGTACTCAAAGTAAATTTTATTTTGTTTTTTAAATCACAAATAAAATTCATCTATGTACACCGTATGACTCTTTGAACATTTAATTCCTTTAAACAAGTTAAAAATCTAATTGATTTACGTCGAGTAGTTTTCAAGTGTTAACAAAATTCCGCGTATACTATCCACCTCGCACAATAAAAAAGAACCTTTCGAAATAGTTTATGTAAATAAGTTTTAAGGCAGACGACAATTTTCTCAGGATAAAAATGGTTAAGAAACAACAGTTGTAGATTTAGGCTCACTATTGTGTTTTCTTATAATATGTTTCTTCAGATTATCCCTTTGAGAACAGGCAAAATCACACTGTTCACATTTATTGCTCTTCTCACCAGTATGCGTAAGTCTATGCCTTCTAAGATGAGTACTACAATTAAAGGATTTGTCACAGAGTTTGCAGGTGTAATTCCTCTCTCCAGTATGAATTGTCATGTGTACCTTAAGAGTACTTGCCGACGTAAATGTTTTATCACATACCGTGCATTTGTGCCTCTTCTCCATTTTATGATTGTTTTTAAAATGAATCATGTACGACATTTTGTCCGTGCCAACATATTCACACATTCTGCATTTAAAATCATTCATATGAATAGCGGGATTAGCCATGTGTCTTTTCAGAGTAGAGCGAAAAGAAAAAGAACGTTCACATAATTCACATTTAAACTCCTTCACACCATTGTGCTTCCTCATTTTGGTTGGCAAAACGCCACGTGTCACAGCACACTTTGTGCGTGTATTTCCACGTGTCTGCTTAGATTTCCACGTGTCTGCCTAGATTTCCACGTGTCTGCCTAGATTTCCACGTTTCCCAGCTTCAAACCTGTCTAACAATATTTTACTGTATCCGTGTTATGCTTCGTCTTCCGTTTAACCTAAAAAGTGATAAGATAAATTAATTATTTTACAATTTTAAATTATTTTGATATTGCTTAAGACGTAATTTAGAATTCAGCAAAAACAGACACGAAATTATAATGTGTCAGTTATTTACCGTTCATGTAGAAGTAAAATTGAAAGGAATGGAATTACGGCAAAATGTAAACTTATTGTGAATGTTGCATGTTCATTTACTCTATACCCATGGATGGGTATAATGTCACTCTAAATTAATTCATCAATCTTTAAGGCAAAGCATTCTACTCCCCAACCTCCCACTCCCCTCAACCCCCCAAAGAAATAATACAATTATACAAACAAATTTAATACAGTTTTTATCGGACCCTTCCATATAATCATACGGCTCTTATATACAAATTTATTGATAAACTATTTAATTGATCGATTATATAATGATATTTTCTAAACTTTATATAAATTTTCATTATTAACATTTACATGTGTGTAAAAAAACATGGTAATAATGTGTGTGGATATATAAGTATATGTGATTTTTATACTGCAACCATAGATATTCTCTGATCATTTGTATTGATAATAGTTTTCTTGTTTCATTTTAATTGTATAATTGTAAAGAATAAGCCCCTTTTTGGAGAAAATAAAGATGTTATTGTTATAATAATTAGTTATTAATGAAATGATATATATAAATACCTTATATGTTTTAATCCAGACTAGCCGAAAACAAAACTGCATTCATACTTTATCTATAGTAGTTGAAAGTTTAAAGTTTCAAAGTAAAAACGTACATTTTATATGCGTTTATCTAATTGTTAGATAATTGAAATGCTATCACATTCAGAACAGACACAGAACTTCCTGTCTAATAATTATTGATAATGTCAATCTGATAATTAATCAATTAAATACAAATCATTACAACCGGAAGTTTGCTGATAATAAGTAGTGATAAGTTTTGACAAGTATCACTGGGACGATCATTAGATTTATCTGATAAAATTTTGTATACCTTGTTATAGAAGATACAGTTGCAATTTCCTTTTTTTAAATAACGTATATGAAATTAAAAATGTCCTTTTTACGTTGTACTTACAAAAACACAATAATAATCAATAACATGGTTATTATATGTAAACAAAATGATACTTATAATAATCACAGGCCAGAGAAATCGTATATTATAACTTTAATGACACATCTAAACATTATAGATAACGGGAAAAAAATGCACAGACTTTCGAATTCATAAATTAATGTAGCTCATTATATACCATGCACTTCATGGTGAAAACATAAATAAGCATATTTACCAGTAACGTTATGAGCCTTGATAAAAGATATTTGACACATTTACACATCACTACTAGTAATAAGCACAAAAACGGATTATTATTGAAACAGTTTGATATACCTTTAAGGAATTCCTTATTTATAACGAAAAAAAAAAACTTTCGTGTTTGATATTATGTTTTTGTCTAATAGGATTGCAGTATTTCAAAATAATCGTAACATATTAAATTTGGTAAATCGGCTGTACCGCGCAACTTTTTGTAACAACGTTTAAAAATGAAAACAAATAAAATAAGCAATTTGAAAATAAGCTATCGCAGTACGCAAAGCTTGATCTGAATTACAAACTTGTCTTCATACTAGTGAGTAAAAGATGTAATGGTTTTTATTAAAACTTAAATTGTTGGAATTAACGATCAATATCTTATGAAGCTTACGTCTTGAATTCATGTAGTTGAGTTCGTGTAAAGTTAAAAGAAGTTAAAGAAATAAAAATTTTGTAATGCAATTGTATACGAGTACCAGATTAAGATCGATTTTAAGCTGCATGCCTCCAGATGAGCCATAAAAGTTAAAGAAAGAAAAAGTATTAAAGTCTCAGAAGAAAATAAGTAAAAAAAAATCGAAATTAAAGTATTGATTAACTAAGGACTGATTTTGCAGTATGAATCACCATATTTCCTTCCACTGCGTTAGTAACGCAGTGAAGGCTTAACTTTTTTGCTTATTTTCCCATTTTTGGCTAAACTTTTTTGCTTATTTTTCCCATTTTTTTGGTTATTAACGTGGATTGCAAGTGCTGTTTGCAATGACTTGTGTCAATCAATTTGTTTTTTTCATTTCACAATTTTTAATTTCAAATACATTTTGTTATAAAAAAAATTAGCATGAATCTGGAGGCTTGCTGCTTTAGGCTAATAAAACAATTATAATATTGTGCGCTGTCAATCTGTATTCACAAGAATCACTATGACTGATTTAAAGGTTATCTATTCCTCTGAAAATTGTTTCTAGTTAGCATGAAAAACATATAATATTTTTATTTTGTTGTTATATCTTTATCACGCGAGTTGTCAATCTTATTGTTTTTATTTCAATAAACGTCATGGCAGTCTGTTCTTTCTCCTGTTTTATTACGAATTCAGAATATTTTGAATAGGTTTCCGTGTTTCACTTAATTGATAAAATCATTGCCCGGGGAAATAAACGTAAAAGTCTAAACACCCCCTCCCCCCCCAAAAAAAAATAATAATTTGAAAACAATAAATAACAAAATCATCCATGTGTTATTAATACGATGTATTAACATTAACATTAATTACACATGCTATAAAATCAAAGCGCATGAAGTACTGAAAATCAATAAAAGTATTAGAATACATGTAATAATAACAACAACATCCAAATGATGTGAACAGTCAAATTAATCGCTACTTTTCGTCGGTATCAAACACGTGTTAAAAAGTAATAGGTGTTCCGAAATGAATATCAGCGGAATGATTAATCATTTTAATTTACAATTGACTTATCATATTATGAATTAATTTCTCATCAGTTACATATTCATTCCATTTCAGACTGTTGACATTCAGTATATAACGTTTAATAAAGAAAAAGATACTTACCATTTATTATCATTGATATCTCATTAACGGCGATAGTTCAGAAATAATCGCTGTGCAAAATCTAATACATTTAATTGGTCAGAAAAAAAAATTAACATTATACTTACTGATTCACAAAATGTTTCATTTTTTCCGTTAAATTTTAATCAAGACTTAAATCAAGATACTAAATAGTTATGTTGTTTCCATTGTCTTATACAAACTTAGATATTCGTTTAATAAACCACGTGTTGTCTTCCGATATATGTCTTATATTTTATATTGTATTATAGATCCTGTATGTTGTAATTAACATACAGTTAAGTGAAGTTTTGTATATGTATTTAACTTTTCTTATGAAGCAATTATGAATGCAAAAATCCATAAATATGTTCAATATGTACAGCAAATGGTGTACCTATAATGAAATGTTAAAACTAATGCATTCATTTTTATTGGAAAAAGCTGGCTTAGATTTTATCGAAAATAAATTTCTAATTACCTCTCTTTATTAACATTAAATGTTAAATTCAATACCATCTTTACTAGAAATATTTTATGAAACTTACAATATTGGTAAGTTTTAATTTAAGCATCAGATTCATAATATAACACCATAAAAACACTTGCATTTCAGCGTCTTTAATCTGCACAACATATTTTACAATTATACAACTTGTCAAAATATCAAACCTTATATTTAAGCTTGTATGCTAATATCAGCCAGTTGTAAACCTGATCAGCTATGTGGTAGCAAGATTATGGGACAAAACTCATCATAAAGGATACAATTTTTGAATAAATGAATAATTCAGTCCATGCTAAGTTGAATGATCACTTAAAAATGTAAATGTGAAACATAATATAAAACATTGAGTTTAAGCTGTTGAAATGAACTTGGCATAATATATTTATCTTGCTACTTGTAAATTGCTCTGAACAAGATTGATGATGCACAAAAGGGTGACACAAAAATACTAGTTATAAAAAAATGACCATGCATCGCTTCATCGATGGGACGATGGCAATTCAAAAATTTCATTTTCATTTATTAACGTCACTTACTTCAAACAAGACCTTTTTTTCTGAGATTCTTACAGGGCATCATTTTTGCTTGAAAAATAGCCTATATACAAAAAATTATTTTTAAATATATTCAAAGATACCATACACTGGTGCCATACATCAAATTTGTGAATAAGGTAACACTAATACATGCAATAAAAATTACATACTTTTGAAAGATAAATTTGCAATTCTAACAAGACATTTATTTCTTTATTTTTCATTTTTTATTTTATTTGTAAAAATTGGCTTTTCTGTCAGATGTTGTGCGTCTAGAGACATGTTGATAAGAAACTTGTTGTACAAACAAGGGCTGCAACTGTTATTTTATAATTTGTTCTTATCATTTATTACCAATTATAAAGAAGTATTTTTAAAAAAACTGCATTTCATAGCAGTATAAAATTAGTTTGCCGCCGTCTTAAGAACAAATTTTATACAGTTCTATAGGGTTTTTTTTTGAAAATTATTGTGTACATGTAATCAAAAGCTGTTTAAATATTATGATTTTTAAAGGAAAAACCCGTGGTATTACTTTATTTCGTACACATGTAATTGGAGACTACCCTCAGCTAGTGTATGCGCACAGTCTTTCGCAACGTTTGGAGATCGAAACACGGCAATTTCAGTTACTAGTATAGTTACACATTTCACTAGGGTTGTTGTTCACAAAAGAGTAAAAGTAATGTAATTTTGATTTCGCTACATTTAGGTTACAGACCTTTACGCTTTAAAATTTCAATTTTGTCGTCTGGACACAAAAATTTTCAGAAGCGAATATGAAACGAAATTTTGCTATTTCTGTTTTAATGAAATTTCTGAAATGCAGTCTTAAAACTAAACTAGAATTACCATCCTTATATTACGGAGAACAGCTTCGAAAATTTGATATTGAATAGTGCACTATAATTTTTTTAATTAATAACTGCGAAATCTTGTATATTTGCTTAATATGTTTATATTAAATGGTAAACACTTTTTCGTCATTGTTATTGCAGATTTGAACAGGCATATTCACACATATTCAGTATAAGATATCAGTAATGAGAGATGTATTGAAGAGAATCCATTTATAAGATAAAAATACTTGTTCACTTGACGGAAACGTTTGATTTTATGATCAATTCTAATTCATAAGCTTATGTTAGATTACGCTTAAAAATACCAATAAACCATTGTTATCTACACTATACTAAAATTTATGTCATCATGATTAGCTGTGTGAAATGTCACCAGGATGACTTCGTATTTGGTCAAGGTCCTCTGAAGTGAAATAAAGTGCATTGTTTACAGTTGCTTTGGTTTGTATATATATTACAATCCGTAAAATATTTCCTTATTCACGTACATTTACTAAACCTATTGTTTTAGTTCACCTACGGGGAATGATTGTGCACGAGATATTTTACATGTTACTTTGTGGGTGAAATAAAATGAATAAGTAAGACTGACTTGTTAATAAAAAGTTGTTCAGTTAAATATTTTGATTATACCTGTATTTATTAAATAAAAATCATTAAATGGATTAATACTCATTGATTAGTAAAATGTAATTGAAATAAATATATATTCGAAAGGAAATGTGTTTTCTTCCAAATGTCTCAGATTATTAAAGAAAGTTAAAAGGAATTTCACGTAATACAAACGTTAAACGATTAACAAAGTTTTTCTGGACATTAAAGACATTAATATCTTAAAAGTGCTCTTTTATACACTTTAACATTGAGTCTAATGGCAGCAACATGACAACAAAAGATTATACCCATACGACCAGGTCAGACCATGATTCGCCGAAAGTTCTGTGCCATCATGTCATTGCCTGCATTATTTGCTATTCAAACCTTTCCTGAAAACGATAAATGATTCTGTCGAGACTGTCAGACGAACAAGTTTATTTAAGATATTTAGCCTGACAAGGGTAAATACACGTAACAGCAACTTGTAAAAAATTCTTCAAGATTCTACTGTTATACTGTATCAGATAGTGCATGGATTGTTACGAAGTATTCAAGCATATTGATTTGGAAAGGTCAAGCAATTAGCGTCACCTTATGATATATTGTCCTATAATTGTTCTCGTATCTAATAACAAGGGAATTTCATAGCTGATAATTAGATAGATAACTGTGACACAGATTTCATATTTCACTGTATCTGTTCTTTCTTCTTTAGATAATGATTAATGAGAGTGAACCAAAATGATTTGACGGAAACGGAGATCTGTTTTACATTGAATGTAAAGCGATGACCCACTGGACGCAATGAAAATACGAAAATTGCAGAATTGAAGACTCGGTTTAATTGTCGTAGACTTACAACTTTTACGGCCTAAACCTATTATATAGGGTTAACGCACGTTTTTCCGTGTTATAACGTCTGCAGAGTCCCGAGGAACGGTTGGTGCCCGAGCCCGGTAGGGCGAGGGCTCCAACAGTTCCGAGGGACTCTGCAGACTTTATAACACGAAATAAACGTGCGTTGACGCTTTTATAGCATAAAATTTTCAAACAAATTCGTGATGTATAGTTTATACAAAACACAATTACATTAAATTCTTGTGCTTGGACGGTATTTATCCAATTCTATGTTTTACGTATCCGTTTCATTTTTCCGGGGCCAACAACTTAGAAAATTCTCGGAACCGAACGAAATTTTGAAATTTAATTGATTTAACAAAGCTTGGCCTTTGGAGATTTATTATCTCAAGAAAAAAATAAAACGTTACATTACTCTACCCTCTACCCAAGACAAAACATGACCCTCAGAAATTCTTAGAATGATTTCAGATTGACGGTAGAAAAAAGATCAGTGACATCAGAATCGGTTTTTTTTTTCAAGCAAACAAGTTTATAAATTTTTTTTAAAAAAATCAGGCACTAAGCATTATTCTCTCAAAGAAATATAATGAGAATTTATCAACATTAACATAAATAAAAACATTTTCTCATATTAATTTTGTGTTATCTAGTTTTGTAAGTTAATCGGAGTGTTAAACTGAATGACAGGTAGATTCTACTGTACTGAGTATTTGTTTACATTGACAACTGTCCGTTTCTTAGAAAGGGCGACAACCAAGATTAGCACCGATGTCTATACGCCGTTTTTCCGGCATAGTTACTTGAATATACGATTGAGGCCCTCGAATCAATAAATTTCAATATAACAAGAGCGCATGACTCTTTGGCAAACAGGCCAAATCGTCATTTTTTGTTTGTTTGTTTACTGGGCCCTGTATTTATTGCGCATAGGTGAAACCGGGCTATAACAAGAGCGCGTGACTATGTTAACACATGGTTTTGGTCCCGTTATAACATGGGCAAAAGAGGGAAAAATAGCCGAGTTTATGCTATAATATAAATTAAAGACACATTATGCCTCAGAAACGAATAATATATTGTTTCTTTACCAAAGGGCAAACATAGAGTTCATTACGTTTACATAGTAGTTATAAAGCATGTTAGATGCTTGGTACATAAATAAAGTAGCGCTTGAAATAGTGAAACTGTTAGTCATAGAAATAGCAAAATGTAAACAAAGAAGTATTTTGACTTCCATACAAAGTACTAAACCATTATACATTTACTAATTTCCAAAATACCGAACAAAAGAAAAAGATGATCCAGGTAATTGGTCGAGGAGTGATTTGTAAACTAAAAGGTTTTTTTTTTTAAAAAACTTTTGACAAATAAAAATAAAAGCATTTCTGGGGCATAATTGGCATTCAGTAAAAAAAACTGTTTGAATCAATGTCCGTTTAGTTTAATTGCGTAAACTGTTTACTTAAAAATGCAAAATGCGGTATTCAAATTATATTTTTCTTCTCATTTCTTTTTTTACCGTCAAAACACTTTATTTATCATACGGTTTATCAGAAGGACATTAAGGGATTTATCATACGGTTTATCAGAAGGACGTGAACGCTGAAGACAGACACATAGGGAAAGTCCACCAATAATCGTGCCAGGAATCTGACAAGCTCGTATTCATTCATCGAACATGCCATGAAGTAAAGTGAAGCATACCTTGATAAAACTATATATCATCTGTTGATATGCCAAGGAAGAACAAATAAAAACTTATTACGAACATAAACCACCTAATAATTTCCAACAGGTAAAAGTTTCAGCACTTGGCCGCCATTTTGCAAAATGTTTGACCATGTGATTACGAGATTGACTTTTCTGAACCGATGTACTTCCAACCTTTTTTATGAATTACTTTTTGAAAGATATTGAAAAAAAGTGATTTACTGACTTTTGTATAATACAATCATATTTAATTACTAAAAATTAAAGAAAATAAATCAACATTATCTTGAATCATAAATGTTTAAATAATGTCAACAAAGATGAACTGAATATAGTAAACGACTCTACTCTAATCGGTTCCCGTGAATGACGTCATACGAGGTCTCGCGTAGCTCCTAATGTCATGGCCGACTGTAGCCGGCGTAAATGATGTTTTACAGTTAAATAGGCAATTTTAATGACAGTATTAATAATCTGAGACTGTAAATGGTATACAACGATATTAAAATAATTGTTTTATCTCAAAATGCACAACAATTGATTGGGACAACGGTACTTGTAAGTGAAAAATAAGGTTAAATCAACTTCAACTTATGTTATTCTGGTTAGGTTTCGTAACGGGTCTAATCCAAAACTTTAATGCCGCATCTAATGAAAAACACAAATATTAAAAAACGGTTTATAAAGTTTTGGAAGCCAAAACTAGACTGGAACAACACATTTTGGGACTGGTGTACCATATTAAGAAGGACTAGACTAATACCTTGTGTACACAATTTCGTTTTTTCGCTCACTCCATTTTACTTTTACCAGAATAATAGTTTTATTGTAAAAATGACCAAAACAAAAAAGAATCGCAAAACAAAAAAGATTTTCCATTAAATTCTGAAAATTATTTTGTAATCATCTTATGTTTGTCTGCCTTCAAAAGATAAGGTACACCATAGAGTATTTTGGTACTGACAATAAATTTATTTGAAAATTTAAATTGTAATATTACTTATCAATTATCTACTTCATAAAAATTTTTACCTCCAAAGTCTCGAGGGGATAAACCCCTCTTAATTTTGATACAAAACGTAATGTAAAATAAGAAGTTAAAAATGTGATTTATAAAAATAAACAGAAACTCGTTGAAAAAGAGGGGTTTATCCCCTCGAAACGTTGGAGGCCAACAACTTTGTGAAGTAGATTATTATTATTTAAATGCTTCCACCATTTACACATTCGATTCTACACTGAAGAACCTAAAATACGCACCATGATGTGATTTTGATAATGACATATATAAAACATGTGGGAATTGGTAGTACATGTAGTAAGTACTTATGTCTAACTGTAACACACACAATAGTGATGATAACTTCGGTTTTAAACACCCTAGAGAAAGGTGATCAATTCGGACTTCAAACTTCTAGAGAATGATGATCAATGCGGACGTTAACAACATAGAGAAAGGTGATAAATTTGGTCTTCAAAATCCTAGAGAAAGGTGATAAACTCGGACAGAAAGGTGATAAATTTTGACTTCACCACCCTCGAGAATGATGCTTAATTTGGTCTTCAACACCCTAGAGAAAGGTGATAAATTCAGACTTCAACGTCTTGAGAAAAGTGATTAAATTCGGACTTGAACGTCCAAGAGAAAGGTGTTAAATTTCGACTTCAACATACAAGAGAAAAATGATAAATTCGGATTTCAAAACACAAGAGAATGATAATTATTTCGGACTTCAACACCCTAGAGAAAGATGATAAAGTCGGACCGTAACACCCTAGAGATAGGTGATAAATTATGACTTATACACCTAAGAGAACAGTGATAAATTCCGTCTTCAACACACAAGAAAATGATAATAAATTTGAAGGTTATCACATTATAGAATGTTGATAAAATCGGACTACAACACCCTAGAGATTTTTGGTAAATTCGGACACAACAAAGGACAGGTATATTATGCGGATTATCAAATTTATTACTTAATTTTATTAACTTTATTAATATTTTAACAATTCAATAATACAAGCATGATTATTTTCGCTTCTTGTACTGAAATATTGATTGGCATATTAAAACCTGGTGCAAACGCAATGGCCGTCAACACAATGTCTGTGTCTACCGTTATCGCAGTTTGGACATGAATCCACCATCGTGCATGTTTGTCCTGAAATAATCCAAGTATTTTTAATGTAACGTGTGCATTCATTGAGCTTCTATGTCGATTATGTAATTATGGTAAAAAAGGCGAATCAAACATTTCCTCATTATATGAATTTGTACTAGAAGCAATTAAAATTTCATATTCCCGACGACCTCGGCTCTTCGACCAAACAAGAAAAGAAACACCAACAAAAGTCCTTACAAACTATATTTGTGCGGACAATAAACCACTTACGATTTAATTGGTGTGAAACCGTAAAGAATATCACACAAAAAGGATTTTGTAGTATTTATTTTACATGTTAACTTGTAAATGCTTTCAGTATATATTATTTAAGTGATGCTGTTAAAGCAATAATCTTTGGGAATTTTTGCCATTTAGTTCTAGTAAGTTGAAGTATGCTATAAGACATAATAAAATCTACATGGGATCTCATAACACAATAGTGAATTCAAAGAAAGACCAATCACAGTATGGGAAGTGGAAGGGGCTTGGGTAGGTGTGTTGAATGGAAGGGAGTGGGGCTGTGGTAGGTAGTGGATGGGAGAGATAGGGTTGGGGCTGTGGTAAAGGTTGCGGCTTCGGAGTCTAAGACTTTAAAACGGTTTTTTGTGTCGCCTCTACGGAGTAGTGGCGACATATAGGGATCACTTCTCCGTCGTCTGTCTGTCCGTCTGTCCGTCTGTCTGTCTGTCCGTCCGTCCGTCACAAAACTTGTCCGGACTACTCCTCATAAACTACTGGTGCAATTTCATCCAAACTTTACAAGAATGATCAGTACCAAGTCTAGTTGTGCATATTGCCAGGATTTTCCGGTTCAATGATTTTTGTCAGAGTTATGGCCCTTTAATAATTTTTAATTTTAAAGTTTGTCCGGACTACTTCTCTTATACCACTAATGCAATTTCAATGAAACTTTACAGGATTGATCTGTAGCTCAAGTCCTTGCGCATATTGCACGGGTTTTTCCGGTTGAATGATTTTGGCCGAGTTATGGACCTTTGATAAAAAGGTTTCTTTTTCTGTGTGTTGCCAGATACACAAAAGCTTGTCCGGACTACTCCTCATAAAACTACTGGTGCAATTTCATCCAAACTTTACACGAATGATCAGTACCAAGTCTAGTTGTGCATATTGTCAGCATTTTCCGGTTCAATGATTTTTGTTTGAGTTATGGCCCTTTAAAAATTTTTATTTTTAAAAGTTTTGTCCAGACTACTTCTCTTATACCACTTATGCAATTTCAACGAAACTTACAGGATTGATCTGTAGCTCAAGTGCTGCGCATATTGCACGGGTTTTCCGGTTGAATGATTTTTGCCGAGTTATGGCCCTTTGATAAAAGGTGTTTTTTTCTGTGTGTTGCCAGATACGCAAAAGCTTGTCCGGACTACTCCTCATAAACTACTGGTGCAATTTTATGCCAAACTTTACAGGAATGATCAGTACAAAGTGGTTAGTCTAGTTGTGCACTGTCCGTCTGTCTGTCCGTCTGTCACAAAATTTGTCCCAACATGAAATTGGCCATCATGAGGCGACACATGTGATTACTGATCGCTCTTGTATTTAAAAAAAATAATTGGACACTAAATGCAATAAGGCCCTAAATATAATAATAATTGCTATTAAGATGAGTTACCGGATTGGATTGAATCAGTTGTACATATACACTGGTTAATTTGGGTGTTGCAAAACACGTGGGTGTGGTGTTCACATTTGGTCGTGTCGTGATTTCTGCAGTCGTCTCTCGAATTACATGATTCAGAGTAAACCGTGCCTGAAAAAAAAAATAAAAAAAATCAAAACAAAAAAAAAAACAACAAAAAACAAAAAAAAAAAAAAAAAAAAAAGAAAGACACAACAACAAAAGAAAATAACTTTATTGAACATAATGTGAAGCGCCAAACAAAATCACAAAAATGTGGGTTATTATCAGTTGTCAGAACTCAAGAGCAATAACATATGATCAACAAGGAAAGGTGGCGTTCAATAAAGGCAACCCCACACGATTCAGGAACTAGAAACAGTGGCAAGAAGCCCAGGCGGACCTCGAACAAAAAAGGGACAGGACTCAAGGTAGAGCACAGAAAGGTTTATCATAAAATCGTAGAGTATTTTCAAAGTTAACTCCAAACGTAAATTGTATAATTATGATGTACTGACCAGTACTAGTAACAAACGTAACTATATCAAGTTGTTTTTTATACTCATCATTGTATTTTAACTTTTTCAATTTGATTTGATTTCATATGACTAAATAGAACAACATCCAACACAATTTAACAATAAACACGTTTTGCTTAAAGCTACGTGCCTCAAGATGAGTCAACATATTTCAATAAAATCAAACTAAAGAAAAATGTACAAAGATGTTCGGAAAAGTAAAAGTTTCAAGATTCATGTAATATTTTACATATTATGTGCGGTTAATGGCTGTATTTTCAGTATTTACAACTATATTTTTACTGCGTTATTAACGCGACGCAGTAATTAACGCAGTAATGGCTTTTTTATGCATGTTTTGAGCACTGTTTGGTAATAAACGTGGTTTGTTAATGCCATCGATAATGTGTAGATTTGCTTCCTTTTGGATGAGTCTGGAGGCATGCTGCTTTAAATAAGCTTAATCAGTTGACAAATAAAAAAAATTATTGATACAAATACACCATTTATGCCAATACTTCAATTATTTAATTACATAATTACGTTGCTTTATTCGAGCATGTGTTATGATATTTATATGTATATACTACATAATTCCTAATGTAAATATATGATCATTGATTTGTTTCTATTATAGAAAAACCAATTTTGAACATAATGCCATAACTTGAATGATATAACTTTTGTTTTTATTTTAAAAGATTTATAAGATAAAACTGAATAAAAGCAATGATTTCTAAGTTATTATCTCCTTTTTCACATCTTTTTACAATGTTCAAAATGTTAAGCAAGTATTAAGTGCTAAACTTTCCTAATAATAGGATTGCAATTAAATCTCTCGAATTGATCTAATTTGAAGTTGGAAATTGAATATTTAAAATATCTGCGTCTTCGAATATTTATTTATAAAAGTGTGACGTATAGGTATTACCGTTACTTTTACTTTGAATTTTTATAAGTATACATTTTTTATGCATTTATTTCGATTATGACACTTTTAATTACCGATATTCACTTATTGTTGTTAATAATTTGCTAAAAGTTTGCTGACGGGATGTATGAGAGAGTAAAATTTCGTGATTCCATATTGATCTTAAATACAGAAACTAAAATAGGCTCAACTTGTTTCGGTTGTCTTTTTTAAAACGTTCAATTTTGACATTAAACAATAGTCAAATATAAAACGAGCTTTGTTATTTATACCAGAGAAGTGCATGTATACACACTTAACAAGTTCGATTCTTATGTTTCATCGACAAAGTAAACTCAAAATATTCTGTCTTTTAAGCAAACTTAATACCGTATTTGAATGCTAAACTCTTTTGACTAAAATAGAACACTTTTTTGCAGATTGGCACTTTCTGTTGAAATTTGTTCCAATTTCAGCCCTAACGCGACATACTTCATTGTTCCATCGGGTTATCCTCACATCGGAACGAGATAAGATAAAACGTACAATTTAACCTATAGCCTGCTGACGACAAAGAAAAATGTTCCCTTAAAACCACTACAAACCAAAACCAGCCTGCACATCCGTGTCGACTAATCATGTTCTGTTCACTACGCAGTCAAAATGATGAATGATCTTTTCCAAATTGAAAGGACAAAATGTGAAAAAGTAGATCATTAAGAAGGACGGCGCTCAGTGAACGCCATTTGAAGTCAATCTAAGATAATAAGTCTAGTATATGACAACTCTGCGTGTTAATCGAAATTAACCGGACAATGAATTCATCAGACAAAAGTGGTACAGAATAACATGCGTGCTTATGAAATATCTAGTGTGTACATTTCTTCAAATAACTAGCTATGAAAATATGACTTTTTAAACTAGAATTATCGCTGAATGTGATTTATACCCCCACCAATATCCTTACAGAAAACGACTTTGGAAGGTGGTTAAGGAAATAAATTTAGTAGCACAAATCCATATACATATTAAAAAGAAATTATCTCTGGTGAAAAAAAAAGCCAAATTGTACAGGTAATAGTATAAATATATATTGTCAAATCATGTTTGACACAGTTACAAATTACCTTTCATTTTCTCAATGTACTAAAACAAACAAACGAGAGCAATGAAGTTAAGAAAATAGAATTATTATGTCAAAATGTAATTAAGAGTGGAAACACTTTGCATACTGAGCTTACTTGTAACCCTTCATATATTATATAGTTTCAAGTGAATATATTTTCTAGTTTCAGAAACATTTAAGTATTTATGTTTATATCAGAACATTTTCTAAGCCTAAAAGGGGCATGACTTGCGTCATAATTCAAAGGAATTGTAGAATTTTCGTCATCTAAGCTTGCTTGTATTCATTCATATAAATTTTAAGTTTCAAGCATAAATCTATTCTGGTTTAAGAAATATTATAGTAAATAAATTTTAAATAAAATAAAATAAAATAAATTGAAAGACATAAAACGGACTTAACTTTGTCAAAATATAATACACAGTAATCTCCCCACATTTTTTAGTTATGAAACTTGACCTGCATATCTTACTTGCGACACTTCATAATATTACGTATTTGAAGTTTCAAATGATTATCTGTTTTAGTTCTAAAATATTCAAGCACATGTTTTAATTTCAGAACAATTTCTAACACAATATTTGACCTTCAAATGTGACCTTGACTTTAAGCCGGCACAAAGTTTACATGGGTTTTGCACATTGCCCAGTTGAGGTGAACATTTGAGTCAGGTTTGAAGACAATTCTTTAATTGGTACAAGATTAATAGAGCCGACACGACATACTGTCTAATACTGTAACCAAACGAATATGCGCGACGAATTAATATTCGCTTTATTCGCGGATGGCCACGAAGCGCGAATATTTGTTTGCGCGGACAAGTTCGCGCGATTTTGCGAATACATTGGAGATAATTTTTATTTTAGACGTTGTTCATGCAAAGCTACATTACCGGATATTTTCGAATTTTACGGGCACCTGTTAGGAAGTAATGAATTGCTATGAATATTGCCATAAAGGAATTAAAACACAAACTTAGTAAACTACTTCTATTTTATAAATATCAAAAGAACTTTTTCTTTGGGGTCTTCCTGGGCTCCTTGCCGCTGGCTATTAATGCTGGGTCGGGTGGAGACAGCGTTCATTGAACGCCGCCTTTCCTTGTCGATCTTGTTTGTCATATAGCAATCAAAATAAGCATCCACATTTAAATACAGTTTATGAAATACTAGTATGCCTATTGTCAATCACGTTCCGTATAGGGTACTATACGGAGCATGTGGCAGTTTTAAGTTTCTTCAAATTGACACTTCTATACTAAAAATTTCAAATACAGCTTTGTTTGCCGCTTTAATCATTCTTTTCTGTTCTGGTGTGCTTTCCAGATCATGATGAAACAACAACAACAAAAAAAACAACAAAAAAAAATAAGTTTGATGAAAGCAATAAATTTTCATTGTTTTTAACATACCTGCAACCACAAGCATAACAACGACCACTGAAAGATGCATTTTTGATTTGTATCCTTTCGAGTATGGAAGACTAATGGTTTAGTGTAACATATATCTGACTTAAATACCACCTTGATAAGAGCTTATCTACTTCTGTTTAAGGCCGTTCAAAATTAGTTGTTTTCTTGTTAATATAAAATAAGTAAATGAAATAAAATATCTAGCATAAATAAAAGCACAATAGCACAATTGTAAATTTTTAAGTCGGTACGCCAACTAGAAATCGATAAGTGTAAAACATATTGGCTACACAGACCACAGGAATCACCACCCGGCAATCGAGTCTGTCCTGTTTTTGTTTTTGGTCGTCCAGGGCTCTTTGCCTCTGATTCTTGTTGCTGGGTCGTGTGGGGGTGTGTGGGTTGCGTTCATTGAACGCTGCCGCCTTTCTTTGTTGATCTTGTTGATCATATTTTAGCTCACGCAAGGTTTAAAGGATACGTTTTTTAATGAGTAAAATAGGTAGGGAAATTTTCTTGAATTTTTTGATAATGCATATCAGATGAAGACAAGGGTCATACTGGTTTCCTGTGAAATTGTTGTGTATATTGTTACGTAACAGCAACAAAGTAGAGGGCATATGACGCATTTTTAGCTTTGTTGGTGGAGGAAGATATTTTTAGTCGAATTCAAGCACAAACGGTCATTGAGAAGAACCACAAACGTTCGGTAAGCAAAATTGATAGCTTCCTTACATTCAAGAATCCAAAGTAACTGACGGGACTCAAATTCGCAGCATATAGGCAACATATGAACAGATCTGCGGATGATTCGGAATTCTAAATTTACCAGTACATGTTAAATGTTGATTCTGCTTAAACCGGTGCTAGGGGGCGTGGACGGTAGTTTGCACTTGACAGAACCGTCCATGAACAGGCTCAATCAAACAGAGCCTGCAATTCAATTTTGCCGTGTTGAGCTTTCCTTACGGATTCTTATTTCTCTCTATTTTAAACTTAGCGACATGCACGACTCGACCAATGACCCCCGTTTTCAAAAGAATAATGTACACAATGATAATCTCACACTTCCTTTACTTCTGCATCAATGTCGGGGCTTCTTTTAACTTTAGAGTAATTTCATTTATATACATGTAATTATTGTATCAATTTATTTAAATCTATAACAAATTAATGCCCCTGAGGCAGAGAAAAATGATTTGAGTAATCATAAACTGATGTTTTTTTCTCTGAAAACTGTTTCACTTATTAACATTTCTGCCATGTAGTTTTGATTTCCTTGCGACGGGTTCAAATTTAAACAAACTGACTTGGTTTAACCTTAACACTACCTGTGGGAGGTATATATCTGTCCCGCCCCTACCCCGGTACATCTTCTCATTTATAATGTGTCTATCAGTTTAGTTTTCTTCTTCTATCGATTCCAAAGAAATAAAACGAAAACAGAACTATTCACGTGCGGATAAGCGACCAGGTAAATTATTTTCGCCCGTAAAGTTAGCACTGCCATGAGGACTGTTTGGATGTCATAAAATAGAACGGCCATAAGATAGATAATGCCATAACAGATCAGCATAGGCCAAATCTTCGTCATGCGAACGAGATGATTTTCACCTGCTCCGCTTATATTGTTAATATACCCTCCCTTGATTTTTGTTAAATAACCGGTACTCTGCCTTAAAATTGACAATCCAGAACAATGCTCTTCTGTCGGGATCAAACTGTGCGATAGAATATATTTTAACGGGGACAAACTATAAGAAAGTGGAACTAAAATATAGTGTTAAAATTGTCCGCTTGGGAAGCATAGCAACTGTTAAGGCCAGAATATTCGTATCAAATCTGTATTAGTTTCTTTTATCTGTTAACAAGCAGGTTGGTATCGATACCTATGGTGACTGATTTGTGCCATTCGACAGTCGAGAATAAACAAATTAAAATGGCGGGGGCACGAAGCGAAAAACACGCACATAAGCGGGGCGCGGAGCAAAAAAAAATCAAGATAATAATTAAGCGCAGTGTGAAAAATAGCACGCTTATTAACGCCCTATAAAACTAAATATTTACAATGAAATCTCAACTTTTCGCCCGCGCTCCTGCTGTATAGCGTGATTTTATTCTTGCCCCCGTATTTTTTTTTACTTTTCGCTTTGCCACCTTGCGTTGCGAAAACACGAAATGGCACAATCCATACACAATAGTTTTCCGTGCATGTTGTAGGCAAGGGTGTCAACGTAGTCAAACTATTCATAGCATTTATTCTTTTAAAAAATTTACGATATCCCCTATTCCAAGGGAAGGCTCAAATCCAAAATTTGGTACACCGTAGATCGTGTAATTTAAACTTTCATTGGGAGAAAAAAATGAAGCTACAACCCCATTACAACAGAACCCCAAAATTTTTTAAAAAAAAATGGTGATTATATCTGGCAAAAGTGATCCCTTAGAAATACTAAAAACAACAAACTTACTTGAAAATTACAGACTCTGTTTGATTGTGTGTGTACATGAGGGATAAAGAAAATTTGCAACATCCCCTATGTCCCCCAGTACTGTCTTGAGCAGTTCTCAACTCTTGAAAGTTTGAATTTACAATTATCAGCAGGTGTGATATACGGTTAACGACTTTTTTTTGTGCGTCTAGGGGTTAGAGTCGATGACTTCTAATCCAGTTACCTCTCTGGCGTGGGTTCGATCCCCGGGAGATGCTTTGGTAGTTTAGCGCGGAGGAAGGTAGTTTAGTACTGGTGTAACTCTCGAGGAACGATGGTTAGGAAACTACCCGCCAATATGACTGAAATACTGTTGAAAAAGGCGTAAAATGAAACAAACAAGCAAACAAACAGACTTTTTTGTTTTCAAATACTCACTTGTATTTCAAAGTTAAAAGCATTTACGATTGTACGTCCCTATTAAAGGGACTCCGCTGTGGTATTTTGACATGGTGAGACTGTAAATATTTTTCCGAGATTATTGTTCCAATTGATGTTAGTCTGGTCCAGTTATTTTTGTGCACCTTTTCAGGTTATTCCGTTTTTCTGGGGTTTTTTTCTAGCATGATCATTTGTGTAATACAAAAGGACCCAAAAATGAAAATCGTTGCAACGCTTTTCGCTCAAGACCGGCCAGGAATTGTACAAAATCGATTCCAATTCAATTCTGGGTTGACCTTTTTTGTTATCCTTTTGCATATTTGGCTATTAAAGTGTTTCACTAAGCTTCGTTTGATTTTGAAATTTTATGTCATTTTAGCATTTTAACCTCAGTGGAGTTAATAAAAGGTTTAATAAAAGCACGATTTCGCCAATTAGGGATCTAATTTTAACGTAAGGTCACTTCACGGTGACAAAGGCGCCTCACCGAGATACTGTGACAGCTGTTGCGATAAAGAATCGTGATTTAACTGTTTAAGCATTCACGTTTGAAATTTGTTTAAACTTTATTGAGATTTTTTTTCTCACCATTTTCTGCCTACGTGGTTCATTCACTGGTGAATATTGTAAAATCACCCTTTGTGACCAGATACAGAAATGATGTCAGTTCACCTTTAAGAAACAAACCAGTAGTTCAACTGAATAGCTGAAGTTTCTAAAATATCAGAGTGACTAACGTTTATCATAATTATCTTAATATATAAGCTTTAAAGGCAATTCCTTTTTTTTTTTGACCAAGATAACAAGATGTAAAACATCAAATATTTACAGTATTTATTGTAACATGTTTTTCTCCATTCCTCATTTTATAGGAAGTGCTTTTAACATTAAAATTATTTTTAAATACTGGAGTTATTCTCTTCGTAAAAACACAACATAATATGGTTATTTGTTAATTTATTTTATGTATTTTTTTCAGTGCTGTCTGCGGTGGACATTGGCAGCTAATTGCAAAAGCAAAATTAGATCCAATACCAATTCAGATCCTGTAAGATGACAAGTTTATGATATGTCCTTATGTCCTAAAGATCGTTAGTTGATTTAAATTTAATACATGTATAACATGCCTTAATATTTATATTTAATCAGCGTTAATTCTCCTTATAGACCTAAAAGGTGAAATGTTAACAATTAAACATGTTCACGTTTCATTTGTCCCCAATTCATGATAAGGTTTCGTAATTTTTCAAGAGAAGGATACATTTGATTGCAAGTGACACGCGAAATAAACTTATGTGATACATAAATCGTAAAGAATCCATGTGACAAAATAACTCAGCATTTTAAACTGTTATCTTGAACTCGGCAATTGTGGGGTATTCCCATATCCCTTGTTACAACTTTGACCATATAACATTAATGCGCACAATCCAAAGATAGTCACCATGAATCCAAGGATTTAATTTGGATATACCCACATTTGCCAAATTCCGGAAGAAATCTATTCAGTTGAAAGTCTGTCACCGTGAGAGACATGTCATTAAATCTAAATTATTAAAAATATGTACATAATTATCGGAACGTTTTAAAAAGCTATGGTAAGTAGATATTATTTGCTGATCTTTATATACACACACGCACGCGTGCACATGCATAAACGCACACTCCGATTAAAAAATATAAGATTAAGACAACTGGTCTAACCAAAAGGAGCCTAGAAGCAATCCCAAGAAATGCCTTTACATAAGCTAGCTAAACACCAAGTTTCATTGAATCATTATTCCGAACTCTAGTAATTGACCGAAACTGATGCTATATTTTAGTCACAGAGATTAAACATTGATATTAAGATTCCAAGCAATGTCTTTAAATACGCTTTACACAAATTCTCATTGAAATGTCATCTTCCGAACTATAATAATTGACCGGAAACCTATTTTCTATTTAAGTGACAACGACCTTAACTTTAGGGACGCAAAAGCAATCACAAAGCTTGTTTCTATACCAAATGTTATTTATAGACATGTTAATCCGAATTTCAGATATTGACCGGAAACCATTTTGTTTGACGCCCGCCGTCTGCCCGTCTTACCCGATTCTAATACCCAAGATTTTCAAAATTGAAAATATGGGTAATAATTTTAGTAGATGGATCATTAGTTACTTGATTAGGAGATTGGATTAGTTGTTCTTGATCAAAATCTTGAACAATCTGTACCCATTTGCTCTTGCAAATATTGTATAATCTAGATTATACAAGTCTGCAATAAATATGTATGAATTTCAACTCTTTAAAATCTTTCCAAGACTGGTTACTTTTAGGTTGCCTTTTCCTCTAACAATTAGCATTGAAATAAGCGGTTCACAATGAATTTGTAAACTTAATTGGTTTGCACTCGTTGATTAAAATTTTCTTCTGTTGTTTTAATAAACAGGACGCTTAAAACATTTACAATTAAACTTTATTATATTATCCAAAGTATGTTCCTCCTTGAGCTTGTTTTTGTAATGCAAAATCATGTTAAGTGGATACATGCTGTTTTAAATGTTTCCTGCTGTATTTTATATGGTACGTGAAAATTAATATAAATATATAATTTTTATGTTCTTTTCTTATCAGTATGTTGTCGTTTAGTAACGTTGATGAGAGGACATCGATAGAAATCACATATTCTTATTTTAAGAATGTCCTCCGCTAAATGTTTCTTTTTAAAACTAAGAAACTTTTTCTCAAATGATTGTTTAATCATTTGATGTTTAATGTGTTCTTTGAAAATGGATGTACATGTAAAACTCGTCGTTAAGGTGATTTTATTCAATTAATGGTTTGCTTTGACTGTGTATGCATGCGTACGATGCACGTGATTAATTAGCACACGATTCCATTTAAATTGTACTTTGTTCTTTTGAATGTACATCTTTTGAATATACAATCAATATAATTATCAAATATTATACACCAATACTAGTATGTCATTTTATATAAATTTTATGTGATAGTATTGTCATAACTATGTTACTTGAATTGTATGCATTTATAAGTCATAGACGACTAACAAATGATACTTTTGAGGTTACTATACATAATTGTTGAGTTCAATACTGAATGTCATTTGACGATTTTTCTGCAGTCAACCAAATATAAGACGAAGTCCGCGCTCGTCAAGCCAAATATAGGTCAATATATCAGTCCTATATAATCAGTATTGTACTTAACAAACAACGTATAATAACATCTCTATTTCACACCACCAGTTTTGACATTTTTTATGAACTTTATTACTTCGAGAACAATATGGTACTGATAGCGATGAAAAATTTAAATCGAGAAAAAAATATAGAACAGAACTGATTGAAAATAAATTACGTGACTCTGAAAATGATACTGTTAAATTCAGTAATGATTTATGTTTGGAGATCATATGGTGGAAACGCTGAAGTGCATTGCTTATGTGTTATATGGTGTGAAACAAATAATCTTTAGTACATTACAAGGTTAAATAGTTTAAACGGTGTAACAAAATACTTAAATGGGATTCTGTAAAATATAATTGTTTAAAACCTGTTAAAATACACGTATATGTATAAAAAAGGACTATTACATTGTACTAACATTAAAATTTTATAATGTTTACACGCATTATGTTTTTTTTCCTTTTTGTTCCTTTTTTGTGAATTGATACCAAATACCATAATTAAGAAGAGACATACATGATCTGGTGTCATTTTGAGTTTTGAATTCATAAACACTTGGTATTTTACTTATTACTACTTTTACAATTAGTTTCTAATGATTTGCATTAAGAGTATTTATAATGACCTACCTTGATATTTAAAGTAACGATCTTGTTAACTTAAATATTATATGATTGGAATCGCACTTTTTAACGTGAAACCTTAATTGAAATAAATTCAACTACTGTATATAAAAGATTTTACAGGAAGTTATTGTTGTTGTTTTTTTATAAACATTGACATTCACGTAGGACATTATATTGCATATATATTACCATTTCAAAATAACATTCTTTCCCAGTGTGTAATTTGTTAAAAAGCTCCAAAAGTTTAGGGTGTACTTAGTATCATATTTATCTCTCAGAAGATTTCCCACTTAATGCAAGATTTTATGATACTAGGAAACTAGAGTGCCTCTTTCTTAATAATAACCTGGCAATTACTATAATCAGACCTTATCTATCCTCTCAATTTGTTGTTGTTTTAGTTCAAGAAGAACAGGTAGTTTATTCATGTAAAATTCTGAATCTGTTTGTTTGAATTAACACGCAATCAATTTGTCTAAATCAACTCTCATGCCATGTCGTTTGTAAATCTTTGTTATTGTTGCATTGTTTTTGTTGTTGTGTTGTGTTGTATCTCGCTGTAATTAGATACATTTTAATTACATTTCGTTTACAATTTTGATGCAGTTATCACGTTTACAAGAGTGCTTCATTGCCCTTATAACGTTTATTATGCTTTTATCCTAATTTGTAATGGAGATATGCCTGCAATTGAATAATAACATTTGATATAGTTTTAATCACTTATCATGAGGAACAACAGACAAATTTTGATAGAATGTATGAACTGTACCGCACAGTGCAGACAGCAATTTTCCCTTTTGCGATAACCTGCCGTTAAAACAATTAGGTCCTATTAAATAATAACTTTAATATAGAAGTAATGCGTGTATTTGAACTTTTTCATGCGAAACCTGTTTCTTTAATGCATAGGTAACCTGTGAGATGACTCCAAATAAACAACCATACTCTTTCTGTATATAAATAAATATGTTTGATCCTCAAAATCAATCGATCCATGCAGTCAATCAGTTAATCAGCCAATTAACGTGTAAAATTACATAAAACACAACGCTTAGATGCATATAACTGAAAAATTTAAATTTATTTCAGTCAATGCAATCTGCATGTTTGGTGATGTAGTTGATACTCATTTCACAGATTTATTTAAAAATCTTAGCTTTACTTGACTGACATTGATTGAGGTCCTTACTCATTGGGGACTTGGTACCGTGTATGGATAACCCAATTAAAAAAGGTAACCTTTCAAAAGATCAAATAAAATCAAATGTTTTACTTTGTTTAACACAAAATGTAACAGTATTGATGATATTTGCTACAGAAATAAAAGTGAAAGATATATATCATGTGTATATTATAAGAAATATTTCAGAAAGAGTCCTTTTTCAAAATAATGCGAAATGAAGCTAGATACACGCATGGGCAACCTGTAAGTATGACGGTATCGACTTTGCACACGGTTCAGGATAAAGGTTATGGTGTATTAACTTCTATAACACACTTTTCAAGTCTGTAAATAACCCTTCAGCAACTGGACATGTATATAAATTGTTACTGACATTGTAAAGCATTGTTTCTATTTCTTTTGTATACGAAACTCAGGAATAACTGTTCAAGATAATTTATTTTAAAATGTAACACGGCCAAGTATCTTTTTAAAGATAATCTTGTTTAAAAATTGAAAGGAAGACATAATAATAAATTAATAATGACTGTTCTGTCTTTAGGTCTAGAAATTTAGAAAGTATGTTACATAAAAGTATATTTGTGCAATATATTATCACATTGTTTTCAATATAGACTGTTGGTTCTCTGTGGAGTTTCGTGTTTCAGTACAAACAAAGTTCAATTAATATATGTGTTGTTATATGTGTTGTTTTATATTGGAAAACATGTATTACTGTTTATAGACATGTAAATTGTATGATCTCCAGTAATATTTTGTTTAAACATATTTTATTTCCAAGAAAATATATAAATTAGAATGGCAGATAATGTTTCATATAAAAAAGTCTTCTCCTAAGATAGTTGTTAACATAATTATAATAGGCGCTTAAATCATAAAATATGAAACTATTTGAGAGGAATTAATTTTTAAAAACACTTATCTTTACAGATCTTTACAAATCAAATGTCACTGTTTGACCTTTCAGGTGTTAAAAGCACATTGAAATGAATGTTTTATTACAACTTATACTCTTAAACCTGACACCAAAAGCTACTTCACAGAGGTTCACGAAAAGGTTATTCTGTTGAAGAGGTTTCAAAACAATTCGACCTCTTTATTCACATATGTTTTGACTAAGAAACGTGCAAGTATCAGTGAGGTACCTAAGTTGTTCATAAAATTGATTTTCTTGTACTATAAATATAGAGTTGTAGTATTTAAACTATAATCTACCGTTCAAAAATGCTTACATTGTCACATTCTACATAATTATAAATAACATAAGTACACATACGTTCCTGTATAGTTTACAAAGGCACGGATAAAGATAACACTAATCTGACAGTTTGTTCTCTTATAGAGACAAGAAAAAAACGGCAAGCGGTTTGAACAGGCTTTAAAGATAGGGTGAAGATAAGCATGTCTATCTGCGTCGCGACGTTAAATTTGTTTTTGGGTAAATTACGTAGCCACATTGAAATAATATGCTTGATTCATGACATTATTTCATTACATTATGTATTCACTTTATGAATGCGTTCATGATGATGCAACATGCAATATATGTAAGATGCTACAAATGAACCATTGGTTGTATGCCTGTAAATAGCATTGTTGAGCTGTATAAATTTTTTAGAAATTTAAGCATTCTTGCTCGCAAATATGCAAAACATATTATCATAGGGAAGAGTCTTTTATACAAAATGTCATTATCATTTAAGGTACAATGTCCGGAAACTCAAGTAAAGAGTGATATAAGCGCAACAGTACTTATATTCAAAATATATAATGTTGTTAAATTTATTATATCTGTGCATAAAACTATCTAACTATACATACATACATACAATATTAAATAAATACGTACATCAATATCTATATCAACATCTATGAACTTTATCAATCTGATAAGTATTAATGAAAAAGCATCTGAGATCATAACTATTTCTCAGAAGCTTTGATCAGTGTCTTTTTTATGCATATCAATGTAAAAACTGTCAGGTTATTATTATTATTCATACACTCGTAATAGTTAATAGTTATTTTTTAGTTTAGCATAACCGTGGAATTAAGAACAATACGAGTAAAAAAGAATGAAAAACTAGACCAGGAACAAAATGTCAGTTTTACTTATTCAATATTGCTGTTTTGTTACAAGATTCAACGTTGTTCAAAAATATTGAAGATGTAAAATGTGAAATTAATGGACTATTACAATTTCCCTTTTAAACTCAATCAACCACGCAAATCTTAAATTTCAAAGAAAAGTGCTTCGCACGTATCTTAACTAACGGCCCTGGATGGCTCGCGTGCGCGCGTGTATGTGTGTGTGTGTGGGGAGTGTTTAGTTGTATATCTTTTGTAGAAGATCAAAAGATGATGCTACATGCAAATTATCTACGCTCTGGTCATTACTGGACATCTCGGAAAAATGTATATATTTACTGTACCAGTCAATGTACTTTTGGTAGAAAAGAATCTGGAAGAAGGGTGATCCCTTGGAACTTTAATCACAGCAAAATTACATGAAAATTGCAGAATCGGTTTGATTGAATCTGTACATCCTTCACGCCCCTAGCACCGGCTTGAGCGGGTAGTCAACTTTCTACACTTAAATGTGATGGATATGATAATGATTGAGAATTTTGAAAATATATTGAGAAGCTATCTTAGACAAATATAGTTGCTTTGTGAATATGATACCATATTTTGTTTTGACACTCTTTGAATGCATGACAACCAGTTAATTTAGAAATAGAAATGAAGAGACAAACCAAATGACGATGAATATACTTTTATTAGCTCACCAGAGCCGAAGGCTCAGGGTGAGCTATTAGTATCAAAGGGGGATGCTCCGGCGTCCGTCGTCCGCCGTCATGCGTCAACAATCGTCTTCTTCTCTAAAACTACTAAGCAGATTTACTTTAAATTTGGTCTGTAGCGTCCTTGTGACAGTCACACTTGAATTTGCTCATGTCATTCCAATTGGTCCCTTTTATGGGTCAGCAGAGCTAAAAATAGAAAAACCTTTAAACATCTTCTTCTACAGAACAAATGGATGGATGATCACCAAACTTTGTCTGTAGCATTCTTGGGTAGTCTTTTATCAAGTTGCTCATATTAATTTGATTGGCCTCTTTAGGGGTCTCTAGGGCTAAAACTAGAAAAACCTTTAAACATCGTCTTCTACAGAACTAATGGTTGGATGAAAACTTTGTCTGTAGCATTCTTGGGTAGTGTTTTATCAAGTTTGCTCATATGTATTTGATTGGCCCCTTTTAGGCGCCGCTAAAGCTAAAAATAGAAAACCTTTTAACGTCTATTTCTACAGAACTAATTGATGGATGATCACCAAACTTTGTCTGTAGCATTCTTGGGTACTCTTTAATCAAGTTTGCTTATATTAATTTGATTAGCCCATTTAAGGGGCCGCTAAAGCTAAAAATAGAAAAAAAATCTTCGAGCATCATTTCCTACTGAAATAATTGATAGATGATCACCAAACTTTGTAGCATTCTTAGGTAGTCTTTTATCAAGTTTGCTCATATTAATTTGATTAGCCCCGTTTAAGCTAAAGCTTAAATGCCCCAGGTCATGGCATTTCTTCAAATTATTGTTTAAACATATTCTATGCTCAAATTTAATATTAGAATATATTGACATTCCTACACTGAAAAGCAGTTGTTTCTGGTGAGCGACTAAGGGCCATCATGGCCCTCTTGTTTTCATACTTACCGGTACACGTACTTATCATTGAATAATTTTAAAACCCGTCAATAATCTAACATCACAGATAAGTTGATCGATACAATTCTGTAAATGTCATAATAAGCTTTTTTAATAATTGTCTTGATTTGTTTACACCTTAAAAAGGCGTGTCTAACATACGTTACAGCTGTTGTATCGATCAAACGTAACAAACTGCTTCCCATAACAGTACCCTGCTTTGTTCTGCACAGTTTCTTTATTATATTACAAATGCTTATGTGTTACATCAAACGGTCCAGATGGTCAAGGCTTGTTAGGATATAACAAAAGTTTTTGTCGTTACATTAAAGTATTAGGACCCTAATGGGCACTATCAGGAACTAAAGAAATGACATCATAGGTCAGATGTATACCTTAAAGTACGCCTGTATGCAAAATTTAAACAAAGTTTACCGTACGGAAATCAAGTTATGGCCACTTTTCTGAACTCAAGCTAGGATGTTATGAGGGCCCTTTTTTAGAAATGAGGAACCTTTAAATAATCTCCAATAACATTCTAATGAAAAATGTTTTCGCATGAATTTTTGGTAAGAAACAAATAGTACCATTCAGCTAACAATCCACATACGCAAAATTATGGTTTCTTCTTAAAATTTATGAAATCTGTATAAAAATGTTACCCTACCCCACCCATTTTTACCACATGTCTGACCATTTTTCTACTAAGGGAGCCTAATTAAAAAAATTCTTAAAATTTACCCAAATGAGTGCCTGTTTTCAAAGTTTCCCTAAATTTTTTAAAAAGTATATTGGTTGATCTTGTAAAATATGAAATACTTTTACCGTCTAGTTTTAATTATATTACACTTTGAAAATATCAGGTACCATATTTATTACTAGATTTAGCATAATTTAGCCAATAAATACCTATAGAAATTAAAAATTCAAAATTAAACACTTTTTTCTTTCCATATGGGACATGAGATATACATAAATAATGTTAAAAGAAAAAAAGAAAGAAAAAAAGTTGACCTTTCTGGGGATTGAACCCATGGCCCTCATTTTCAATGTAGTTAACAGTAATTCTAGCCTATTTGAATACTCTTCAACGCGGAGGTAATGCATTAGGGTGCTAATACCTTAAACGGCCTTGATGGTCAATGCTAATAAGGATCATATTTTGTTGCATATTATGAATATTTTATATGCACACTATATTCAAATTTGACGACAGACCAAAAGCCTTTAATGATATCTCGACTTTTTATTATTTTCTATTTGTGTTACTTTAAATATTGTACAAATTATTCAAAAAAGGCGATATCTATTTAGGAAAATTGTGAAAATATAAATGAAAAAAACATCCATTCAAAACGAAACTTTATTCGTCATGTATTCCAATACGATTAATAAGATCTTATTATAAATTCGATAATGCATGGTATATACGCACATGGAGTTTCTCAGTCAAATGTGTTTTCCCTCAAACTAATTTAATGCAAATTTTGCCGGGTAGAAAACGCAAACCAGTTATGTTATCACATAGGGTTTTGCAAAAGTTTATTTCATGAGTTCGTTTTATAAGTTGTTAAAAATTGCAATACAAAAAAATGTAATTATATCGTATCGTTAACACTTTAACGTTTCTTTAATTCTACAATGTTCCTTTGTTTGTTATTCTTTTAAAGTGTTTATAGTGTTTATTTGACGAATTTTGATTGGACACATAGACTTTTTAGGACTATAGACTATAAATTTACAGGAAGTTAAGGTTTATCTGGACTAAGAGAAATAGTTTTTACCTATATATAAAGATGTAATGGTCAGTGTCATACATTGGTGTGTTTGAAGTCATTCACTTTAGATGATGTTATTGTTATTGTATGGAATACTTGATATTTGGTGGAATAATACATTGATTTTACAAAGGGGAGTTATTATTTATTGAGTTCTGATAAATCATCGCCCACAGAAACACGAAGCGTTACATTTAGCGTATATCTAGCAATCATAGTATATTTGCAGTATTATGTCTCACATCAGCAGATTGTGCCTGCAGTGCAACATTTACATCTTAATGACATATATAAGACAAGCACCGAATTAATTCCCTTGAATTTATAAATTGCATTGCATCATATGAAATAACACATTTTCAATGAATATACATTGGAATATTCTACTGTATTATAACTGTAATAAATACTAACAAAATGGTTGGAATATAGATTATATATTTGTTGCATTTAGGATTTCCTGTATCTTTATTATTTATTGCATTGAACATTTTCATGTGTTGTTTTTGTTATGTTTGCTTTATTTAATAAGTATAAAACATCCATAGACGTATATGAGTGCGTGTGATTCGCATGAATCTAAACTGTGTCTTAAAGAAAAAAGGTATAGTATCTGGATAACTTAATGTAATATGATACAGAAATCGGCAATTAAACAAAACTTTATTAGGGTTGCCTTTAGCTTGTTGGTAATTTATTAGTGCGTACTTGTACTTATTGTAAAATATCAAAAATGGTGTCATGTCCTATTTTTGAATCTAGAAGTTCCTTTTATAATCACATTGAATTAGTATTGTGAAATTAATTATTAGCTTTAATTCATTTGCATTAATTATTTTACAATGGAAAATATTGATCATAACTAAAGTGTTATGTTTGAGAGCTTGTTGAGGTTGATTGATTTGAAATTCATTCTTACTTCAATCTATAAGAAAGAGAAACCGCTCGATGAAAAGCTGAATGAACTATGTAAAAAAAGGAACAAGCTGTTTATAACAATCGTACTGGGTCTTGATAATCTTTCTCACAAAAGCAATCCACCAGCTTGATGAGAAAAAATCTTCATTGACGTAAATGTCATTGCGCTATTTATACATGTATATAGATGCAATCACATATGACATTTGTGAATATATCACATTTAAGTACTATTTCTAATTTTGTTCCGATTGTGTGGTTTTAGCAATTGGCTTTATAGATTTTTTATACAATTTTGTTCACACTTTGTTGTTCCTTTTAAGTTTCCCGAAGAATGTTTCATGGTCTTCCATGTGTTTTCAGTGTATTTATCGTAATGTGTAAGAGGTAAGACGTGCCAATACACATGGATTATTTATTTTTGATATATGTATACAAACAAGTGGGAACAACGGGCAAATTTTTATGAACCGTTTGAACTGCATTACATATAATCAACAATGTTCACTTAAATGCTTCATAAATAAAAGGTTTCACGTTATACTTGTGTTTAAAGATGAACCTGATCCCTTGCTGACGTTTTTTTTTACTTTCTTTAAAGTTAACATAGCTATATATCTGCTCGTTGTAGTTTTTTATGTTGGAAAAGAGAAGCTTTTAAAGTATCGGTGTGAAAGATAAATGTGTATATTTCATTAAGAGCGATTGATTTTTCCACAATGCTTAAGTGATGAAACCCTTCTGAAAAACGTATTATATTTATATATTTTATTTCAGTTTTGCGCAATACTCCTCTATGGTTAACAACAGAGACACTCTATGCCACATGTCTTGAGAATCAACACTAAGGTTAGGAAAACAACGTAATTTTTCAACACTATGATGTCTATGCGCATTATTATTTTTTATTTTTCCCTTTTTGTTCCCTTTTTGAGAATAGATACAAATACCATAATGAAGAAGATACATACATGCTCTGGTGTCATTTTCAGTTACGAATTTATAAACACTTGGTAATTTACTTATTATGACTTTTATAATTAGTTTCTAATGATTTGCATTAAGTATGTAATCAGCTTTATAAATTGTGCACATCTGCCATAGTGTTTTCAGCACCAAGGAGTATTTATAATGACCTTGATATTCAAAGTAAAGATCTTGTTAAGATTATTTGATTGGAATTGCAATTTTTTAACGTGAAACCTTATTTAAAAATAAATTCATCTAAGATACAATGTTTTTAAAGGAAGCTTATTTTTTTCTTATAAAAATTAACATTCATGTAGGACATTGCAAATATATTACCATTTGATAATAACATTACTTTTCAGTGTGTATTTTGTTAAAAGGTCAAAAAATTGAAAATGTACCATATTTATCTCTCAGAAGATTTCCCACTTAATGAAAGGCTTTATGCTACTAAGCGAGTAGAGTGCCTCTTTCATGATAAAATCCTGGCAATTACTAAAATCAGCCCCTATCTATTCTCTCAAATTGTTGTTTTAGATCAAAGAACAAGTAGTTTGTTCATGTGAAATTCTGAATCTGTTTGCATTTACACGAAATCAATTTGTCTAAATCAATTCTTGTGTCATGACGTTTGTAAATCTTTGTTATTGTTGTTGTTTTGTATCTCGCTGTAATTAAATACATTTATTTACATTTCGTTTACAATTTTGATGAAGTTATCACGTTAACAAGAGTGTTTTGCTTTTAAGATTTTTATGATATATTTATGATACTTTTATCATACTTTGAGATATGCATAGACTTGAATAATATCATTTGAAACCGTTTTATTTACTTATCATGAGAAATAACAGAAAAATTGTGATGGACTATTTGAACTGTACAACACAATACAGACATCAATTTCCCGATTGCGATAATCTGCCGTTAAAACAATTAGGCCCTATTAAAAACTTAATTTACTATGGAAGTTATGCGTGCATTTGTGACATAAGCACATTTAATGTCCGTGCATTTATGAAAATAAATAGTATTCGACAATGTGGGGCATTATGATACTCAAATGACTTATGCCTATCCATTAGTCAATCGATTAAACAATCAACCAATCAATCAATCAGTTACATTGTAAATCAGACAATGAATATGTAAAATCTACGCAAACTTCACAAATAAGATACATTAACCTGAAAAAACAAACAATCTCAGTCAATCTACAGGTGTGAGGATTTGGTAAATATTAATTTCACAGATTTAATAAGCTTCATATTATCTGCAGGAGCATAAAAATCAAAATCTAAGTTTTACTTGACTGACATAGTTTAAAGAGAACATTGCCTTTGTAAAGCTTCAATAACCCTTACGTTATGGTTCCAAAGTCACAAATACCCTTAGTACTGTTTTTACATAACACTTACACAAAAGAAGCTTAATAAAATGTCAAATGTTTTACTATGTGTTAAACGAAATATAACGGTATCTACGCTATGTTAAGGAAAATATATTTCCAAACAAGAGTTTCAGAAATAGTCCTTTTTCAAAATAAAGGTAAATGAAGCTAGGTACTCACATCGGACAAAATGTGAGAATGTTGGCATTAATTATACCCCCACAAACGAAGTTTAGGGGGGGTATATAGGAGTCAGCTTGTCGGTCGGTCGGTCGGTTGGTCGGTCGGTCGGTCCGTCGGTCGGTCGGTCCACATCATGGTTTCCGGACGATAACTTGAGTTTGGAATGAGGTATTGTAATCAAACTTGGTATATAGCAACCTTATGAGGAAACTCCGGTTGGTATTGCATTTTGACCCCCTGGGGTCAAGGTCAAGGTCACTGTTACTAAAAATAGAAAAATGGTTTCCGGACAATAACTAGAGTTAGGAATGAGATATTGTTATTAAACTTGGTGTATAACAAGCTTATATGAAGACCTGGGTTGGTATTTCATTTGGACCCCCTAGGGTCAAGGTCAAGGTCCCCATTTCTAAAAATAGAAAAATGGTTTCCGGACAATAACTAGAGTTAGGAATGAGATATTGTTATCAAACTTGGTGTATAGAAAGCTTATATGAAGACCTGGGTTGGTATTGTATTTGGACCCCCTGGGGTCAAGGTCAAGGTCACCATTACTAAAAATAGAAAAATGGTTTCCGGACAATAACTAGAGTTGGGAATGAGATATTGTTATCAAACTTGGGGTATAGCAAGCTTACATGAAGACCTGGGTTGGTATTGCATTTGGACCCCCTGGGGTCAAGGTCACCGTTACTAAATATAGAAAAATGGTTTCCGGACAATAACTACAGTTAGGAAAGAGATATTGTTATCAAACTTGGTGTTTTTGCTTGGATCCCCTGGGGTCAAGGTCAAGGTCACTGTTACTAAAAATAGAAAAATGGTTTTCGGGCAATAACTTGAGTTAGGAATGAGATATTATAATCAAACTTGGTGTATAGCAAGCTAATATGAAGACCTGGGTTGGTATTGCATTTGGACCCCCTAGGGTCAAGGTCACCGTAACAGTGTTACTAAAAATAGAAAAATGGTTTCCGGACAATAACTAGAGTTAGGAATGAGATATTGTAATCAAACTTTGTGAAAAGCAAGCTTATTTGGAGACCCCAGTTGGGATTACAATTAATTGAAATATTTATTTGTACACAGTTGATAGTTTGTGTTCAAATTTTTCTTCAGACTACTTTTTTTCAAAAAATCAAAGTTGCTGGTGGGGGTATTAATCACCTTCAGTGATAGGTCTAGTTTTGCCTACAGTTCAGGTTAATGTTTATAGCGTATAAGCTTCTATAATTCTCTTTTAAATTCTTTAATAACTCTTCATTATTACTAGCATTGTTAAGCATTCCTTCTAATTCTTTTGTATACGAAACTAAGGAATAATTAACTGTTCAAGATAAACAATGTGCCAAGTATCTTTTTAAAGATACTTTTGTTGAAAATTTGAGATAAAATAATAAATTAATGATGACTGTTCTGCCTTAAGGTTTCGAAATTAAACATACCGTGTTAAATGAAAGAATATTTGTGCAATATATCATCACATTTTATTTAATATAGACTTTGGTTTCTCAATGGAGTCACGTGTTTGAGAAGAAGACAAAATTCTATTATAGAAGCAATGTGTTGTTTTAATATTGGAAAATATGTTTTATGTAAATAGAGCTGTAAATTGTACGAACTCTAATAATCTTCATTTTAAATATATTTTATTTCCAAGAAAATATATAAATATTACGATTTATAATATACACAAAAGCATTTCAAATATTCTTACAAAATAGGACTAGAATGAGAGACATTGTGTCCTTTAAAACTCTCCTATGTTAGAAGTTATCCTAAAATTATAATATATTGAACTATCTGAGAAGAATACATAAATAACAGAAAACTAATCTTTACAGATCCTTACAAATCAAATGTCACTGTTTGACCTTTCAGGTGATAAAATCACATTGAAATGAATGTTTTATTACAACTTATACTCTTATACCTGACACCAAAAGCTACTTCACAGAGGTTCACAAGAAGGTTATTCTCTTGAAGAGGTTTAAAAACAATTCAGACCTCTTTATTCACATCTGTAGGAAAGAAACGTGCAGATATTTGTTTTCTATTTAGGAGATATCTAAAGTTATTAACAAAATTGATTTTCTAGTACGACAATTATAGAATTTATAGAATTATAGCACCTAAGCTATAATCTCCCGTTAAAAAATGCCTACACTAAGAATTGATTTTGTTGCGTTTTAAATTAGAATTATAAATAACATAAGTACACAAACGTTCCTGTATAGTTTACATAAATACGAATATAGATAACATTAAACAGTTTGTTCCGTTAAAGAGACAAGGAAAAAACGGCAAGCGGTTTGAACAGGCTTTAAAGATAGGTTTTTAAGAAAAACATTTCTATCTGCGTCCAGACGTTAGACATGTTCTCGGACAAATTGCGTAGCGTTTATGGCATTATTTCATTACATTATGTATTCACTTTAGGAATATGTTCATGATGATGATACATGCAATAGATGCAAGATGCTAAAATGAATTATAGAGTTTTTGCCTGTAAATAGCATCGTTGAGCTGTATGTTGACAACCTACTCAGAAATTTTAGTTTTCTTGCACGCAAATATGCACAACATATCATATTAATAGGAAAGAGTCGTTTCTACAAAATGTAATCTTCATTAAAGACAAAATGTGAAGAGTCAAGTAAAGTGCATAATTGATATTAAAGAATGATGTAAACGCAACAGTTCTTATATTCAAAAATATATGTTGTTGAATTTATTAAATCTTTGCATAAAGATATATATAATTTACACTTTTTAATACGTACATCAATATATATATCAACATCTACATTCTTCATCAATCTGATAAATATTAATGTAACAGCATCCGAGATCATAACTTAATTTCTCTGAAGCTTTGATCAGAATCTGTTCTATGCATATCAATGTAAAAACTGTCAGGTTGATATGATTATTCATACACTCGTTATAATTAATAGTTATTTTTTTATTAAGCATAACCGTTGAATTAAGAACAACCCAAGTGCTAAAGAATGTCAAACTAGACTAGGAACAAAATGTTAGTTTTACTTATTCAACATTGCTGTATTCTTGTTTGTTTTGTTAACAGATTCAACGTTGTTAAAAAATGTTGAACATCTAAAATGTGAACTTAATAGACTTAATGAAGTTCAACTTAATGCGCACTATTTCATTTTCCCTTTCAGACTCAATCTAACACGCAAATGACTTTTTTAAGAAAAGTAGTTTGCATGTATCTAAACTAATGGTTATATAACTTCTTAGGAGATCAAACAAAATCGAATAAAAAACGATTAGTGAAACATCTCTTTATTGGTTTATATATGTGATTATGTTAATGTCATGATAAGCATTTAAAGGTATTGCCTTGATTTGTTAAAAGCCGTATCTAACACATTTCACAGCTGTTGTATCGATCACACGTAACAAACTGCTTTCATATTACATCAAACGGCCCAGATGGTCAAGTTTTTGTTTGTTTTGGGTTTTACGTCACATCGACACAGTATAGGTCATATCGCGACGTTCCAGCTTTACTGGTGAAAGAAGACCTCATGTGCCCTTCCGTGCATTATTTCAGGCACGAACGGGCACCTGAGTAGAACCACCGACGTTCCGTAAGCTAGCTGGATAGCTTCCTCACATGAAAGAATCCAAAGTCCCTGTCGGGATTCGAATCCACAGCGGTGAGGGGCAAGTGGTTTGAAGTCAACGACCTTAACCACTCGGCCATGGACGTCCCCCAGATAGTCAAGGCTAGTTAGGATATAACAAATGTTTTTTGTCGTGACATTAAATGGCTTTGATGGGCAATGTTAGTAAGGATGAGTTGCTGCATAATTTTAATAATTTTGTATCTGCACACTGTATTAAAATTTGACGACAGACCGAAAGCCCTTGATGATGTCTTAACTATTCTTTATATTATATTTGTGTAACTTTAAATGCTGTATAAATATTCAAAAAAGGTGATATCTATTGAGTAAAATTAAGAATATATGAATTAAAAACATACATTGGAGTACGAATTTCATTGCATCATGTATTCCAATACGATCAATAAGATAATTATAAATCAATAATACGTGGTAAATAAACACATGGAGTTTTTCATTTAAATGTGTTTCCCCTAAAACTAGTTTAGTGACAAATTTGGCTTGGTAGCAAATGCAACACAGTTATGTTATCACATAGGGTTTTGCATTAAGTTTATTGCATAATTCGTTTTACTAGTTGTTAAAAATTACAATACAAAAAATTGTAGTTATATTATATCATTAAAGATCCTGTAACGCAATTTCTTATGGTTTTATATCATAAATATGATGCTCAAATTAAGATTTATCAATTTTGTAAATTCCAAGAAGCATTATTTATAAAGATAAAACCGAATTTAACATTTCATGTAAATAAAGTTAGGTATTAAAAAACTTATTTTCTATTAAGTTAAGTCAAATTTTTCAATAAAAATTGAATGCATATATTTAAACGATTACATATAATATGTACAAATATTTGCAGTACAGAAAATAATTATATTCATATATATAATTTCACTTAAGTGTGGTATGCAACCTCAAGTACAATATACAGGATCTTAAACACTACAATGTGTTCTTTAATTTTACAATGTGCTTTTGTTCGTTATTATTTCAAAATGTTTCCATTCTTAGTGTGACGAATTTTGATTGGACAAATAGACTGTTTAGGACTATATAGATTTACCTTAAATCAGAGTTAATCTGGATTAAGAGGAATAGTTAATACCTTTATATAAGGATGTTATTATCAGTGTAAGACAGTAGTGTGTTTGAAGTCATTCTGTTTAGATGTTCTTGTAATTGTGTAGAATACTTGAAATTATGTGGAATAATACATTTATTTAACTCAGGAGAGTTATTATTAAATTTTGTTGAGTTCTGATAAATCCTCGCCCAGAGAACCACGAAGCGTTACATTTAACGTATATCTAGCAATCATAGTATATTTGAAGTATTATGTCTTACATCTGCAGATTTTGTTTGCATCGCAGCATTGATATCTAAAGGACAACTAAAAGACAAGCACCGAATTATTTCCCTTGAATGTATGAATTGCATTGTATCATAGGAAATAACACATTTACAATGAATACACATAGGAATATTCTACTGTATTATAATGTTAATAGGGTTGCCTTTAGCTCATTGGTAATTCATAAGTATTTTCACACCCCTACCAAAATGTATTTTATTTCTACTTGTTAGAGTGTGTACTTGTTCTTATTGTAAAATATCATAAATTGTGTCATTTCATATTTTTGTAACTAGAAGTTCATTATATAATTACATTCAATTAGTAGTGTGCATGTAATTATTAGCTTCAAATCATTTGCATTAAGTATTTCAACAACATACACATTGCATACAGTGATATATTTTTTCACATTAGAAAGTATTGACTATACCTAAAGTATTATGTTTGAGAGCTTGTAGAGGCTGATTGATTTGAAATTCATTCCTAGACCAATCTATAAGAAGCAGAAACCGTTAGATGAAAAGTTAAATGAACTATGTAAAACAAAACAAGCTGTTTATTGCAATCGTACAAGTCTTCATAAGCTTTCTCACAAAAGGAATCGACCAGCTTCATGACAAAAATCTTCATTGAAGTAAATGTCATTGTGCTCTTTATATACAGAGACATTCAAGTAGGGCATCTGTAGATATATCACATTAAAGTTGTTATCTAATTTTGTTTCGTGTCTGTGGTATTAACAATAGTTACAAACATTTATATAAAATTTGGTTTACATTTTGTTGCTCCTTATTTGTTTTCCAAAGAATGCTTTACGGTCGTCAAGATGTATTAATAAAATGCTTTTATCGTAATTTGTAAGAGAGGAAAGCCGTGCCAATACACATGGATTATGTATTTTTGATTTATGCATACAAACAAGTGGAAACAACGGGCAAATTGTTTTGAACCGTTTGAACTGCATTACATATAATCAACAATGTTCACTTTAATGCTTGATGAATAAAGGTCTCACGTAATACTTCTGTCTGAGTATGAACCATATTGTGCTGCTTGTGACGGATTTTACTTTATTTAAAGTTAATAAAACTGCTGGCTGTAGTTTTCTTTTTAAATATTTGTGTGTATTTCATAGATAACGTGAACCCACTATATCATTGCTAAACTGTTGAAACCTTGCTGAAAATAAAATCAATATATTTCGTTGCGGAACATTTCATTCTGTTTTGTACAATATTCTTTTATGGTAAATAACAGAGACATTCTATGTCACATGTCTTATGCGAATCGATCATAAGGTTAGGAAAAAAACATTACTCACTTTTATTCTTCTATTAGAATGTTTTGTTTTATATAGTTTTAATACTACACGGGAAACTATAAGAATTATGACAGCCCTGGACACATTTTTTTCTAAGTTGCTACCATACTATTTTTATACAGGTACCAGGTGATGGTCCTTAACAAATATACGGAACAAGCTAAGAATGTACTTTCAAATGGACTTTATATTCAACAGTCCAATCTGCAATATTCAACTCCCTATTTCCATTGTCCTCGAAGGAAAGATCTTTCCTTCTTTCTAGATTTTTAATCTCACAACAGAGGTCAAGTGCTGTGGTGCTACTTTTAAATATTGCTTTGTCAGCTCGGTATTGATATATCTTCTTCGTTCTTCTTGATAGTTCTTCTAAATACGTTAAGCTTGAATGATTAAATGCCGCTTAAGCGGGAGCTAGTGGGTATGACACTATTCATTAAGTCTCAAGGAGTCAACATTCTTAGTCTTTTTTGTCGCGTCATTGCTCTTGAGGGATTTTTCTTTTTCCATAATTTTTAGAATTAGAATTATGTACTAATAATTATCGCCCTTATAAGTATTTAATCGCCTTATCTGTATGATTTTTGTTTTATATATAACAATCATTAGGTCGAACTGATCCGTACATTTTCATCCGATCAAAAAGATCCCTTTGACGGAGGCCTAATTGTTTCTTTCATCTGTCTTATAACCATTTCTTATCTCATAATAATCTTTGACAATTAAAGACAGAGATTCACTTATTATCAACTATTTTAGTTTTAATTAGATTATAAATAATAGCAGGGGAAATGTAAAAAAATATCTCTTAATGAATAGTAATATTTTCATTAAGAAATAAAAACGAAATATCTGCACGTAAAACTGTCGTACTTTGGCGAAAGCCTTTTAAAGACGCATAAAACAGTCACTTTAACGCAGTTAACCTCATTTTTCTTTCCATATAACAATAACGAAATCTTGTCTGTAAACATCATATATTGATCATTTCCGTGCGTAAACAGGGTCATTATATTAGAACCTTAAACAGTTTATTGTGTAAGACGTTCTAAAATTCTTAGGTTTTTGCAGTGTTCAATTTCTAAGATATCTAAATGAAATTGTTAGTAAGCCAACATAATAGAGCATGATCAGACTGCAAACTATCCTTACTTTTTACTGTTAGCAAAAACTTATTGGTTTCTGTTACACCAGGTTAATGCTTTAATATTCAATTGATCTATTTGAACTGTTTATACAAATGTATATGTGTTTGAAACACCACACATGCAGATGTGTACTAAACATATCTATATACAAGCAGATACTTACTTTATACATCGATATACAGAGCTCATGAGCCAACTGAATGTATTGGAATCCTTAACCAATTTGTCATCGGATACTTATCAACGTAACAACGTTCGGTTAAATATGTGTGAAGCTTTGATCAGCCGCCTCTCAATGCATATCAATGTAAAAACTTCCAATTATTTATTAATCATCATCAGCTCTATAGAAATATAAGTTTGTCCTGTTTTAGTTAACTTGGGATTATGACCATAAGAACTAATTGATGATCCGCCGCTAGACTAGAAACAAATGATGTAAGTTTAATCTTAGTCAATTATTTTTGTACTCTTATTTTTTTTGTTGCCTTATTCAAATGAGTTATTGATACAAACTTGTGGTTTATTTTGCGAATGTTATTCAAGAGATTTATTGTGAACTAAGGATGCATTTAATATTTTGCATTGAATTTATGATGGTGAACTTTATTAAATTCCAAAGGAACATTTTACAGCAAAACTAAAACATATTTTATCATGACTTAATTTCTTTTTTTAAGATACTTATTTCACTTTATGTAAGATATTTATTTCAATAATAAAAATCCATATATTTTAAATCCTTTTAATATTTTCTTTTATTTATACAATGCTTATATAAAATTTAAGAATCACTGGAAATTTTTAATATTGTAGAAACACTTTGATATTTTATAACCATGCCATTCTGAACAAACTTCATATGTAATTACCCTTCCCCCAGCTGTGAAAAGTGATGATTTTGAACTAGACTTATCTACGGGATTTCTGCTTTTCATAAAATCGATTACAGCTCGATAATTTGCAAATGCCACTGCGCTAGAAGATATCCATAATGAGTAAAGAATGTTTTTAAGATGACGTGCAAAGATACATTGACGTAGAGATACTTTGAACTTCTCCATGCTGCATACTATTTGAGAATATCCCAAATAGTATCCTCCTATTACACCATAAGCACAATGTGGGACCGTACACCGGATATAATCTTGTTTTTTGCACACAAAAAATCCCTTGACGAAAACAATCGTTTTCTCAGATGATATGACACTAACTCGGCATCGGTTTAATTTTAAATTTCCCTTCATACATGTCAAATATAAAATATTTACATGTATCAAGAAAAAAAGAATTTGATGCATTTGTTTTAAAAATCACCGTTTCTAACGGGAGAAATTATTTACCATGTACATGAAGCCAAACTCAAATCAAATATTAAGTGTCTTATGGGGCGAGAGTAGAATTGCTCTTACCTCTGGTAATTTCCTTTTTTTATTTTCATTCAAAACCCGATCTATCCGGTGTACGGTCCAATGCCGTGATAATGATTTTAATCTTTTTAAAAGGATATTCACAGGTTCTTCAACCATTACCATAAATATGATAATGAATGATGATTAGAGAAAATGTAAAGCAGTTGTCTCAGAAAGATCAAATTTCTGTTTGAATTCGTTTACAAGATGTGCTTTGACAATCTATGAATACATAAGTGCGATAAGAGATGAAAGAAAAATCTGTTGTCTATCCATATACGTTTATTGTCTTGTTTACCTTTACTCTTTTCATTGGGAAATTAAGTAAAAACCATCGGAAACAATGGACAGAAAAGGTCATCAAAAGTGTTTATGTTAATATCATAATGACCGTTTAAATGTGTTGTGTGTGATTTGTAATTCTCACATGAGACAGATGTTGTATTGATCAACAATAACCGTCTGATATTGCAATAATGGTGCCCTGCTTTGTTATAAACAATATCTTTATTCTATACAACCCAAGTTAGAGCAAGCTGGACAATGTGATGTGTATAATCTTTTAAATGATCGTCCATGAACAGGCTCAATCAAACCGAGCCTGCAACATTTTCAATTTTGCCATGTTGGACTTTCTTTAGGGATTCAAAATGTCCCAACTGATACTTAAATAATTTCATCAGTTGGCACGAAAAGTAAGTCATTGAACGTTCCATGATTACAAATTGTTTCTAATTTCTTAAAATTTGCTTCGCCTCTGCCATGAACTGCCTTAGCCGTTCCTTGTTGGTAGGAATCAAACATGCATATACCGTTTCCATTCATTAAGAACTTGCTGAACCAACCCGAACCTGTAAAATGTTAACTGTGCCGCTTTGTGCGTTCTTGAAGAACGTTTTTCTATTTCATTTTTTTTCATTTGTTTATAATTTCATACTGTGTACCCATCTTTGAAACAACAGCATCTACAAGAGCATATTCCACAAAACGGCAATTAGTTCAAAGTCAAAAAGTCAGTTTTATTGAGCCAGTTCATGAAAGATAATGAAAAGGGCAACATCCTTCGCGTATTAAAGAGACGGCCAATTATTACAGGAAAATTGACAAAAACTACCAGAGGTTCAAAACACTGAAGTCTATGCTTTTCTAAGTCTATACAAAATAAGTGTTTTTGTTAAATGGAAAGACATGTCAATAATATTAGTTTTCTGAATGAAATTACTACACATCAAATTTCATCCCAATTATCCATTCCGTGCTCTGCCTTTTACTTTTCCTGTTTTTGTGTTGGGACCTTCTGGGATCCTCCTTGCCGGTAGTTCTTGTTGCTGTGTTGTGTGGGGGTTTTGTACATTAAACGCCGCCTTTCATTGTTGATCTTGTTTATCATATTTTATGTAAAATTCTTACCGTACTTTGAATAAGACCTAAACATAAAATCTGCATTTTTTTTATTTTTTGCTAAACTGGTTGTGAGGAGATTGCAACACAATTTTGCCATCGCAACTTATTTTGCAATATATGTATTACTTTTGGGTTTTACTTGTCGTTTCAATGAAGCACAAATTTTATAATATTATATCGCTACCAGTTCAATGTTTCTTTAATTTTACAATTTGATTTGTCTGTTAATTCATCATTGTCAGATTTTCCTCTTCTAACGTATATTTAGCGACCGTAGTATTGTTCATATCGTATATCTAACATCAGCAGATCATGTCTGCAAAATAAATTATAAAGAAATGACTGTAATATGACCCACCGGATAAGGGCAATGGACAGATGAATTAGCCTGCATTTATTAATCGTATTGTTCTTTATTAGAAATAAATCTCAATTGCCATGTATAACTTAGTTTTAAATGATAGTAAAAACCGAGATAATACTTTTGTCATTATCAAGTATATTTGTTAGCCTGTATACACAAATTCATTTTAAAATAAAGGCAATCTTGTGTCTGTTTCAAATTAAGATGAAGAAAACCTTTTCATCCGCATTTCATTTTTAATGCTTTGGACAATGTTATTAATTAATACAAAATATGGAAATTGTATATTTTGATACAGGTTTCATTTTTTGCACACAGGGATGTATTGATGGCATTTATAATTATGTTAAAGAAATTGTTTTTATTAATTGATTGGAAATTCACCCTTTGATCAGTCTTCATAAGAAAAACTCGTTTTATGGAAAGTGAATTGAACTTTGTAAAAGAGTGTTAGTTTATTGCACTGACATATGTAAAGCATTGATGATCTCTCTCAATAAGCTTTCAATCAGCATTATGAGAAAAATAATGTTTGGAGTAAATGAGAAGCATGCCATTTATAGACATTGACATTCACGTATGACTTTTTTAATATATTACTCTTTGACATCATATTTATTTTTGTGACCTTTTGTATTACTTCCTAGTTCAAAAGTTAAAACTCTCTTATATAGTTTTATCTTAAAGCAGCTCATTAATTTAATGACTGATTTCAGGGGACCTGGAAGCTAAAGTGCATTTTCCTGAAAATAACCTGGCAATCACCATAAATTCTTATCTTCATATCTACCAGTTATCAAGGGAATAATAGTTTTGCATGTCACATGTTTGATACTCAATAATGTCTCGTAGATGTTCGTAAAATGTTGTAATTGTTTCGTTGTGTCTTGTATCTCATTGTTATTAAAATACATTTCATCACCTTTCGTTTACATTTTTGTTGCTGTTATTAATCAAATGTAACCTCTTACATGTACATTCATAGTGTAGCCGGCAATATCTTATTTCAATCAAAAATGCTAATGAAATATTTTTATCATTACTTGACAAACACAGCTCCATTAAGTTATAAGGTCACCGGTCCATACACACAACAAAAATTACTATTCAACACTTTATTATTTTTAGGTAAAACCAGATTGTTATATATGGTTATAGCTGTTTACTTTTGTAGCATAGATTATTATCACTGTATTTTATTATGTTCCCATACATGAACTTTGCATTGTAGACAAAGCAAAGATTGTATGTTTTTGTTACATAAATATGTTGAAGAAATGGTACATTTATTTAACAAAAATAATCTTATCTTAATCCAAATGACAAAAGTCATACTAAAATACACATTACAACAATCTCTGCAATGTCAGGTTCTAAGAAATGCTCCATAACTACTGCATATTTACTCATAAACACCTGAAGTGGTATCCATGATTGATTGTTTTTTTAGAGGCGAATGCATTTGAGAACAAATTCGTATTTACTTACCATTCAAGAGGAACAGTGAGCAATGAGAATTGATAAAAATAGACCGTTTTATTGATAAAAATAGGTTATTCCGCCTACGCCGATAGGGGGCGCTATGACGTCATACTAAAGATCTTTCATTACAAAACACTGCTGCGGAAGTAAAGCTTACATATATATTATTTACATACCAAATATCATCAAGATCTGAGATGTTATCAAATTTCGGTCGGAAAGTAGTGAGCTACCTTTAGTAGTGCGTTTAAATGATAATTTAACGTAATAGATGTAAGGTACTAAAATACATCTATAATGTTTTGCCTATAAATTGCATTGTCGAGCCGTTCGAGAACAAGTTTTACTTGCCTAGAGCACACACATTCTATTAATTAGTGATTTTACGCCGTTTTTGCATGTACTGGCACGAATTGGTCTTATGATCAGCGCCGTATGTTCATATCAGCGGACCCTGGCACATTTTCAATTTTAGGCGTTCTTTCTAGAATCAATATTCATCAGTTTAGTGACACTTCATTTTATATTTTTGTAAAGTTGAATCTTAATAATTAGAATTATTTCAAAACGTTTTTCTAAAGTTTGATACCAGTTAAATTTTCAATTTTCCCACCTTCCTATTCCCTTCCCCTTATCCTTGTATTACCATTCTTGCTTCGCCCTTTAACCCTCTCCTTATTCATTCGGTGCCATGCGTTGTTTAACTAAATGAATGCCGCATTTCCTTGTTGACGTTTGTCCTCATATATTATGCGTATCGACTTTAGTAGCGACATTGAAATCCTTCATCAATCAACCACTGGAAACTTGTTTATGTAACAGTGTTCGTTTTTACATCTGTATTTCTATGAAACTTTGATCAGTTGTTTTAAAAGGGCATACCAGTGTTATAACTCAATTTCTAACTTATCTTGAAAAACTCAAATTTTCAGCCATTTAGCAATGTTTTATTCTAATTAGATTTGCCCCGTTATTCAATATTATGTTGTTCGATAATTGTAGTGGTTTCTATGTGATTTTTGTTTAACACCTGAATGTCCACGAAAATATTTTAAAAGTATATTCTATATAGTGATTATGTATCACACAGGTCTATGTTAAATTGTCAGCCATGCTTCAATGGATCCGTCGCAAATGTTTCATCTTAAATAGTTACCTGATTTAGTTTCTATAATCTAAAAAACCTACAATGTCACTATGATAATATAAATTATGTTTTTATCGATACATTTTTATCAACTTCAAATTTTGCTGCGAATGCTTTGCTTCTTAACAATGGTATTATTTAAAGTTATCTTCTTCAAATTCAATAATGTTGTTGTCCTGAATGAACTGCAAATGTTTATAGTTATGACAATGCACGTAACAGTTAAATAACTTTTATCCAAATGAATTTAAATTTGATTGATTCATACAATGCATATTATCTTGTAAAAAAAGGAATACTTTGCATCTCTAAGAACATGTATTAAGATAGAATGTGCTTTTAACTGTGTGCATTTTTTCCGGCTACTCAGATTGAATATATCTAGCCCATACTGTTTACCTTTATCTTCCTTCCTGTAATTTCATTTTTTTTGCTCGGTAGTGATCTTTATCTTTTGTAACATATAGTTCACTAAGAGACAAAAACATTTTGATAAATACGAGTATATATGAAATCTTAGTACATTTGTAGTACATGTTTATTTTTTGGTTTTTCTTTTTTTATTCCCTTAGAACAATACCAAAACAATAGTTCTGTAACCATTATATATTGGCCATTTCCGTGCGTAAACAGGGTCATTATATTCGAACCTTAAACAGTTTGCCGTGAAAGGCGTTCTTTAACCTACTTTTTTATTACAAATTCCATTTAAGCTATTGGCAGTCAGAGATATACCTGAATGTAAATTTAAAGTTGGTAAACCAACAGAATAGTGTATGACCAGACTGCATGGAATGCAAACTAGTCTTGCTTATTATTGTTGGCAAAACCTAATGGTTTTGGTAACATCAGGCTAATGATCTAGAATTTAATTTATCTAGTATTTGAACGTTTATACAAATGTTTTCCAAACAATCATCACAAATGCAGATGTGTACTATACATTTCTTTTGTTCAAGTAGAAACTTACTTTATATATCTTTTTATAGATCACACAAGCTAACGAAAATATCGGAATCCTAAACCAATTTGTCATCGAATATTTATCAACATTCGGTATGTGTGAAGCTTTGACCAGTCTCCTTTCAATGCATATCAATGTTAAAACTGTCAATTATTTATCAATCATCATGAGCTCGATAGAGATAGTAGTTTGTCCTGTTTAACTAACTTGGAGTTATGGCCATAAGTACTTATTAATGATCAGCCGCTACTCTTGAAACACATGATGTAAGTTTAATCTTTGTCAGTTATTTGTGTAAACATTTTGCATTGTTCCGTTATCAAAATGATCTATTGATACAAACTTTTGTTGATTTTGTGATTCAACATGTTAATGATAAAAAGGTTGCATTGAATATAATGCATTTCGCTTATTGGTCGTGGTTCAAAACGGCCCTTAAATGATTGAATTAAGCTAAGATACCATATAGAATGACTCAGTCATCTAACAAACTTACTTAAATGTCAATTAAATAATAAACATATTCCAAGATAATATATTCTTTATATTGCTGGTAATGTAACATATTATGGAGGCCTTATCACTTTTAATTATTAGATTTTTTTTCTAAACAAACTAAACAAACTTCATATGTAATTACATTCCTCAAGCTGTGAAAAGTGATGATTAGTTTAAACTCGATTGATCTACGAAATTTCTGTCTATTACCAAATCGATCACAGCTCATTCTTTCAAATGCCACTGTGTTAGACGATTCCTATAATGACTAAAGTATGATTTATCTTATGATGTGCAAAGATGCATTGATGCAGAGATACGTTGAACTGACCCATGCTGTTTTACTCAAACAGTATCTTCCTATTACAATCTTAATCATAGTATGGGACCGAACACAGAATGTAATCGTGTTTTGTGCTAGAACATAGTCGGAAAGAAAAAACAGCCAGACGTAAGATAAATCTATTTGGATTTCTCAGTTTATATGACACTAATTCATGTAATTCGACCTGGTTTTTAATTTTCTATTTCCCTAAATACAGACTAGATATGAAATATTGACAAGTATCAATAGAAATTGAAGTACAAACTATTTAACCATGGTGTAATAAGGGCTTAGAAATATAAGATTTTTTACATCTGATTTGATATTGAATCAAAACATGATTATATCAGGTGGACGGCCCCATACCGTGATAAAGACTTTTATTATTTTAAAAGGATATTCACAAGTTTGTTCTTCAACCATTACCATTAATATGATAATAAATGATGATTGAAGAAAATGTGAAGCAGTTATCTCAGAAAGATCACATTTCTGTTTGAGTTCGTTAACAAGATGTGCTTTGACAATCTATGAATACATAAGAAAAATCTGTTGACAATCCATGCACGTTAATGTCTTGTTTACTCTTTTCATTGAGTAATTAAGTAAAAACCTTCGGAAACACTGGACAGAAAAGGTCTTCAAAAGTGTTTATGTAACATCATAATGACCGTTGAAATGTATTAAGTGTGATTCGTAAGTCTCACATATGTAATAGCTTTTGTATCGATCAACCATAAACTTCTGCTTTCACAATAGTGCCCTGCTTTGTTATAAACAATTCCGTTATTCTAAACAAACCGTTATTCCAAGCTAGATAAGATGGTGTGTTTTATCTTTTAAATGATTTTATGTTCATTATTTAAAATATTAAAAAAGACCGAATGTCCTAACTGATAACAAACTTTATTAATTTCATCAAAGTGCTCGAAAAGTAAATCACAATGAACGATCCATGATCACCGCAATGTGACCATATTTGCGCATGTTTCCAATTTCCAAAAATTCGCCTCGCCTCTGACATGTATTGCCTACGCCGTTGCTTGGTGGGTGGACACAAGCTTGCACATACCATTTTTGTCCATCATGAACTGGCCGAATCAATCCGAACCTGTAAAATATTAACTGTGCCGTTTTGTGTTTTTTGAGGAACGTTTTTTCTTTTCATTATTATTTTTCATTTGTTTACCATTTCATACTTTGTACACATCTTTGAAAACAACAGCATCAACAAAAGCATCCCACAAAACACCAAAGTCGTATTTAAGAGGCGGATAATATAAAAAACAAAATTGACAAAAAATACCACAGGTTCAAAACACTGGAGTGTATGCATTTCTTCAGTCTATACAAAATAAGTGTTTTGTTACATTGAAAGACATGTCAATTATATTTGTTTTCTAAATGAGATAACTACACATCAAATATAATCATGATTATTCAGTGCGTTCTCCACCCTTTTCCCTGTCCGGTTTTTGTTTTTGGCCCTTCTTGACTCTTCCTGCTTGCCGCTAGTCATTTTGCATCACAACTTATTTTGCAATATGTTTATTACGTTTGGGTTTTACTTGTCGTTACAATGATTCAAACATTTTGTATTATTAAATCGCTACTAGTTTTATGTTTCTTTAATTTACAATTTGATTTGTCTGTTAATCATTTATAATGAGAGTTTCCTCTTCTAATGTATATTTAGCGACCGTAGTATACTTCATGTCGTATTCCTCATATCAGCATATCTTGTCTACAAAATAAATTATAAATGAATATTGACTGTAAGATGACCTACCGGATAAGGGCAAGGGACAAATGAATTATTCTGAATTTATCAATCGTATTGGTCTTACTTAGAAATAAAGTTCAATTGCCATGAATAACATAATTTTGAATAATCATTTGTATATGCCATAGTGTTGCAATGTCAAGCGGGTAATAAATACTAATCATACTGTTTCAAATGTTAGGAATAGAAACTTAATATATGAAATAAAGTCATAAAACCATTACATTTAGTAGAGTGTCCGTACCTTGGTGGTTATTGTCTCATTTTTATAATGTTATTAATGTTTGTTCGTTCCGTTCACTTTTTATTGCAAATGACGACCACACACACATCCAATAAGTAAATTAACAGCATCTATAAGAACTGACTGCAACAAAAACAAAAATATTAACTAATATAGAAACTTATGTGATGCACATATATCTTAAATTAAACTATGTCTTGTAACAAGACTTAATGTGATAATATCAAGTAATGATAGTAAAACGTTATATATGTTAGCTTGTATACACAAATTCATTTTAAGATAATTGCAATCTTGTGTCTGTTGTAAATTACGATTAAGAAAGCATTTTCATCCCCAAGTCATTATTAGTGCGATAGATAATGTAATTAGTTATACAACAAGTAGAAATGTTTTATAGTGATACGAGTTTTTTTGTTGCACACAGGGAAGTGTTGATCTTAATAATCTACATTGGCATTTATGGTAAAGAACTTGTTTTTATTATTTGATGGGAAATTCACTCTTTAATTAGTCTTAATAAGGAAAAAACACGTTGCATGGACAATTTATTGAGCTATGAAAAAGGCACGGAGTGTTGGTTTAGTTTAAACATATTTTTATTCAAGGTTATATATATCTAATTTACCATTTAAGCAGAAAGGAATTGGATCGAGAACAACAATAGCTGTTTGTTTGTTTGTTTCATTTTACGCATTTTTCCAACAGTATTTCAGTCATGTAGGCGGGTAGTTTCCTAACCATCGTTCCTGGAGAGTTACACCAGTAATAGACTACCTTCCTCCGCCCTAAACTACCAAAGCATCTCCCGGGGATCGAACCCACGCCAGAGAGGTAACTGGATTAGAAGTCATCCACTATTACCCCTCGACCACGGAGGCGGTTCATGAGTGTTGGTTTATTGCACTGATGTAAAGCATATAAAGCATTGATAATCTCTCTCACTAAGCTTTCGATCAGCATTATGAGAAAAGTGATGTTCGAAGTTAATGTGAACCATGCCATTTATAGACATTAACATTCCCGTAGGATCTTTTTAATATATAATTCTTGATTATTTGTCTATATTTGCGACCTTTTATATTGCTTCCAAGTTCAAAAGTTAAAACTGTACTTTATACAGTTATCTTAAAGCAGCTCATTAATTTAATGACTGGCTGATTTCAGGGGACCTGGAAGCTTGGGTGCCTTTTCTTGAAAATAACCCGGCAATCACCATAAACTCCTCTTATCTTTCCCTCTACCAGATGCTTTTAATTAACGGAAAAATAGTATGTAATATTACTGATACCGCATGTTGTCTCTGTAAACTTTTGTATAAATATGTCAGTAAAAGGTTGTAATTGTTTCGTTGTTGTCTGGTATCTTATTTTCATTAAATGCATTTTATCACCTTTTGTTTACATTGTTGATTTTATCGATCAAATGTAACTTCTTGCTTTCACAGTGTAGCAGGCAATATCTTAATTCAATAAAACATGCTGATGGAGTGTTCCTATCATTGTATTACAAAACAAACTTCATTGAGTTATAAGGTCACCGGTTCATCCACACAACAACAAATACCTCTTTTTATATTGAAACAGATTGTTATATATTGTTATGAATGTTTGGCTACGCAATTTGTAGGATAGGTTATTCACATTGTCTTTTATTGTGTTCCCGAATAGGAATGTTCCATTAAAGAAAAAAGCAATGAGTTGAAATTTTGTTACCATAAATAATTTTATGTTGAAGTAAGAAAAAAGAGTGTCACCCGAATAATCTTACAGACAGCAGGCGACTTTTCTCATTTTACTTTTTCGTTTCATTCAGAAAATTTTGTGAATGTTATCATGGTTACCAGTGATATGCATATATGTCAAGTTTAAAACTTTGAATAAAAAAATCCGTTGAGGTTCTCCAAGAGGGTATTTTCGTACGCAGTCAAAAAATTCAAAATAAAAATCTTATGTACAATTTCTTTAATATTTTCTTTACTTTAACCGATATATATTTTTATATTCACAAATTCGGTTAATAAAGGTTATTAATATTCTTTGTGTCGTGTTGCTTTCACGGAAGTGGAGACGATGTCAATAAATCTTACGGTATTAGATATATGGCCTGATAGTTTATTGACTACCTAAATGCTGATCTGTGCAGTTTTAGATAAGAATACTTAAAATAATAACATTTGTACAAGAATTTCACATCAGACCAATCTCTGCAATGTTATGATCTTAGAAATGCTTCAAAACTGTTTCACGTTTTCTTATAAAAAACCTGAATTGGGATTAATAATTGATTATCTGTTTTTTGGCGGCTGTATTTGAGAACACAATCTTATTTCTTGTCGTAAAGGAAGAAAAATTAACAGTGTTTGCGCAAAGGCCGTTACAGTAAATAACCAGATCAAAACATAAAGTTTCAATCTTAATTGATTAAAAATTGCTTATACAATGTCATCATATGTATGGGGAGTCAATAGCACAAGAATTGTTCTGTTGGTATGGATTACAAGTCAATTTATAAAATACTTATAAATACTTGAATGCATTGTTTCATCGGAACATGTCCTTCACAACTCATGTAATGTGTTTAAATTATAATTTACCGAAAATAGATGTAAGGTGCTAAGTTATTCAACGATAGTATTATGTCTATATAAAACGTTGTCGAGCTGTTTGATAACAAATAATTATTACTTGTTTAGAGCACACACATTCGTTTAATTGGGGTTTTAACGCCGCTTTTCCCTCACTGGCATAAATGGGTCCTATTGAAGATTCCATGATCAACGCTGTATGGACACATCACGGGGATGTTTCTAAACTCACAATCAAACCTACCCTGATAAATGTTCAATTTTTGGCGTTCTTTGAGGAATCCATTTTCTTTTTCATCAGTTTTTCTGACACTTCATTTATTATCTTTGCAAAATATATTCTTTGCAAAACATCAATAAATGTTTGATAAGAAGAATTAAGGTTATTAAAATGCAAATAATAATGTAACATTTGACAAATAAACAAGTCTGCATTTTATTGGACACCGTGTTCTTTTTTTAACATATGTTAGGAAGTGCTTTATGTATTTTCATTATTTATACATAATTAGTATCATTATCAAACAAATAATCGCTAAAGTTATCATACTTGTAAAATCTTGATTCCCCTGTCATTGGTTCCCACCATCCTCCGTCAGTTTCCTTCCCACTATCTTTGTCATAACTGTATCAACCTTTTTATTTTAATTGCGTTTTTAAAGTGTCTCTTACAATATTCATATGCTCGGTTCTTGTTTCAGAATTTAGTCCACTTTGTTCGTCCAAGGCCAATTACCCTGCTTTGTTTGGTTGTAAATTGCCTTGATGATTTTCGTTCTCATATATTTTGCATATCGACTTTTAAAGTTCACGAGTCGTCGAGATATATTGAAATCCTCCATCAATCATCCGCTGGAAACATGTTAATATTACAGCGTTCGATATTACGGCTGTATTTCTTTGAAGCTTAGATCAGTCTCTTAAAGACTTATACCAGTGTAGTAACTGTCATTCTTTAACTAATCTTGATACATTTTCATACGTTTCAACTATTCAGCAATGTTTTATTATCATTTGATATGCCGTTATTCAATACTCTTTTGCTTTATTATTGTAGGAATTTCTAGTTGTGATTTTTATTCAACATGTAAATGTGACTGAACTAAACATATTAAAAGTTATATGTTTTATAGTGACTATTTATCACACTGGTCTATGTTAAATTGCCAGCAAAACTTAAAGTAAATGTTTCATATAAAGGAGACGTCATTGCATAATTAAGATTTTATAATATAATAAACTACAAAGTCATCATAAAAATTTACTCATACAGTTTTTTTTATAAATTTCAAATATTGCTGAGAATGCTTTACTTCTTAACAATTGTATCATTTAAATTTATCTTATACAAATTCAATAATGATTTTGTTCCGATTGAACTTCAAATGTTATTAGTGTAATGACATTGTACCTAACAGATAAATTGATCCAATTTTCTTTATCCAAATGAGTTCTAACTTGATCGATTCATACAAAGTATATTATCTTGTAAAGATTGGAATACTTTGCTACTCTGAAAACATTCATTATGATAGAATGTTGTTTTAAAGTCGGTGTAATCACCTTTTTTCTGATAAACAAATTGAATATCTTTTGAAACAGATATTCATAAAGAAACAAAACATTTCGATAAAAACGATTATAAACGATTGGAGTAAATGATGAGCAGAGTTCAAAGGAAGATTAAATTTCTTTTTATATAGGTATACATGCTTTGCTACGTAACGGTGTAAATGTTAAGAAACCCGATTAATATTCAAATATGTTTATTTTCATGTTTTCTGTTACCGTGTCATTTGAATTGAGCACCATCAAAATCATTGGTAAAGAAACTGCCAAAGAACTATTCCTTGTGACGGTTTTTTTGCAAAGAAATTGATCTCAAAGTGATTATAACCGTCAAGAACCATAACCTTTGATGTGTGAAATGCATTAATGGAGATCTCACATATGTTACAGACGTTAGAAGTAACCCGCTGTTTAACAATATTCAATTCAATTACGAACGTGTTTGTAGTTATTGTGAACAAACAAGTTGGTCAAAGCTGTATAGGATGATATATTGAATACTATAATTTGATATACATTCTGTTTTGAATTTTGATACAAGGATGGGTAGGGGACGTTCAATTACTTGAGTTTAACATCAGATGTAAGTACATCTGATGTTAAACAAGGATGGGAAGGGGACGTTCCATTACTTTAGTTTAACATCAGATGTTAATACACTTGGTGTATAGCAAGCTCATGTGGCAACCGCGTTTTGGATTGTTTTAAAATCAATCACCCTAATTTGAAAGTCAATATCACTGAAAATAACAAAATTGTTTCCGGCCAATACCGTACACTGAGTGATAAATGAGAAATTTCAAAATGTAGCACAACAGCTTGCACTTTCCAGTTTCAACCATAAACAGGTCCTGTCAAAACGAGCCATTTTGGACGTTCTTTTGGGGATTCTCACTTTGTCCATTCTATATGCATGTGTAGTAAGATCCGCTTGTAAAGTGTCTTTTTAGCCGCAAAAATAAAAGTCAATGTCACTGTTACTAAACATATAACAAAAATCCAATTTATAACTTTAGTTAATATATAAATTTCTGGATTAGGAAACGAACATTATCCATCTGTCTAAGATGAAGTTAATTTGCAACCTATTCTTTTCCCCCTTTCACTGGAACTTCAACTCCGTGTTGTAATCAATGATCCCAAAGGACCAGAAAAATATAACAACACTGAAGTGAAGCATGGTGCAAACTTTTTCTAAACTGCTACATAGCAACTGACAAGTACAAAATCTGAAAAACGGAAATACCTTGCAAACAATGAAAACAACTATCTGATATGAATATCAAAGACCTGGTTTAATTGAGTCTGTTCATGACTTGTTTGTTTGTTTGGGTTTAAATTTGTTAATTACTTGGGGACCTTACGCCGCTTTTCATGGAATGGCAAGGAAGTGTCACATTGAAGGTTCCGTGGGCGGTTGTTTGCACTTGACCGGACCATCCATAAACTGGCTCAATCAAACCGAGCCTGGGACCGTTCTGGCCTTCCTTTGAGGATTCATGTTTTCTCATTAATAACGGGAAATAGACACATAATTTGCCATATCGCGCAAAACACTATTGTATTTAACAGAAGAATATTTAACCTCAAAAAGAGGTGAGTACATGCATACAAAATGTGTTTGATAATTCTTAGGAACAGGTTCATGGCAGATAATGTATATGTTCAAATTATGCACTGGCCTTTGCGGTATTCAATCATGAAACACTAAAAATGCCGGAATAAATTATCCAAAATTTCTTTGTGAAAGCTGAGCCCAATAATGAAAAGCGTTGCAAATAAGTTTTCTCACTCAAATCGGGCTAAGAATTGCACTCACTATCGGTTTTCAAATCAATAATGAGCATATTTTTATTATTATTTGCAGTTTTTTTCTCTCATTTGATGTGCTTCATTTGACAATTTTACAATTTCATGTGTTCTGGCTTTTGTTTACCTCAGTCCGCTCCTTTGACCTTGTTAGACTACGACATTGACAGTGCAATATTGAACATTATTATATAAAATATTTAATCTTAATCTTATGTCTAATGCAATTCCATATTGTATCATATCAACCGTTCAATATAAATTAATAAATCGTCTTATAAATCCTGTATAATGAGATTGCACTGTTACATAATAGATAATCAGTGATATCATCCAAACATTTACAAATTGCAGTTGTTTTTATTGTAATTGATTTAATTCAAATTACCTTAAAAACGTTGTATCAGCAGAGCTAGTTTGTATCTTGCTCGTTGACACTGGGTTTTGAAGCGTTATTAGGATGACCAAATCACTGGGTTTGGAATAGTGTGTTTAATCACGCAATCGCAAAAATGCCAGCATTATTTCATGATTTGAAGTCTACAAATTAATGCTCTTTCTTATTCATACATTTTTATAGACTTTTATTTAAAATACAGGGAACGAATCCCGTTCAAATCTTCGTCATGCTTAGGTGCTGTTAACATAATGTTATATAGTAATTTGAATAAGTAAAAGGAAAGTCAATCTTCTCGTTTTTATTCCTGAAGGCCAATTGCATTAGGGACATAACATACAATTATTTTTCTTTAAACAAATAATAACAATTATTATTCAATGTAATTGTATACAATCAAGAAAAACTCTTTGAGAAAAACTCTTATTAAGCTATTGTCTGCTGGTAAGTTATTAGATAAGTATTCAATATTTACCCAATCAACCAAAGCAAACACGATTAAAATGTTAACATTTCTTATTCTGACTGATGTTAATCGATGACAGCGTCTATTCTTATCAGTCAGTTATCAACAGCCTCTATAATCAATAGTTTTCTGTGCACAGTGCAACACTAGCTGGTAGATGACTAAGCGGATAAAAGAGACAAATAGGTCAGGTATTATAGTTGCTCATCGTAGACCTTGGCAAATAGTAATCAGTCATTATTATCAGCTTCAGTTATAACACACTACAAAGGAGTATTAATCATTATTGAAATATCACCAATCACAATTTTATCAGATCCCCATGTACGTATAATAAATTTAACAATCTACTTTAATTGGTTTTACCATCAAGAAAAACAATTGATAAACTGTCGAAAATGTACAACAATAATCTTTTTTTAGACTTCGGAGGTAAAATGTTGTAAAATTTGCCTAACATTGATTCATTATTTACCGACTGATTTCCGTGCTCTAATAAAGGTGGTTTTGTTGTCTCATTTTATTCACATTGAAATGAGCTATTCTTTAATTTAAGGATATTACGAAATGATCTAGAACTGTTGCATAATTTGATATTATATATTTTATACGGGCGTGTATGTATGATGTTATAATAATTTACGGCTCAACGAAATCGATCTTAGCTTTATATTAAGATGCTACTTTTATGGACTTTATTTTCTGTGCACGATCCGTTCAAATGACAAAATGAAAATCTGGAACCGATCAAAGCGGTAACAAAACAAAATCAAGATCGAAACTTTTGCGAGCATTCTTTTATCAAACATTATAATCTTGATCATTGCATAAAAAGGTATTTCGTGAACTGACATGTGGTGTCGGCAAAGGACTGTTAAGAAATGTCGTCAATGTTGAAAGTGATAAGGTCTGAACAGGTACGTGTATGTACTGATCAATGTCGGATAGCAAGACTACCGATGATTGACTATTTCCTTTCTAAGACAAGGTCAAAGTGCCATGGAACTTACTATAATATGAAGTTTGAAAAAAGGAAATATTCGTTGATGTTTAAGGCTAAATAACTTGGTAACTTGAAAATTGGATAAAACATTTTATGATTTAGAATAAAATGGCAAAATATACATAAACAAATATCTAATTTAGTAATAAGTAAACTTTAAATAATTATTGTATGAGTATGAGAATTTGAGCATTTGATTTGTTACCGATACATGTATTTTTTCTATTGTTCTAGAGTCTGTTGTAAATTGCATTTCATCAAAATGTACGAATTGATTGCCACGAGAGATTTTATTGTGTAAAGGCATGCGTTTGATTCATTATGATTCAGTCTGTTGTAAAATTATCGGTATCCGCGTTGCATTTTCCTCAGATTGAATTTTTAGTAGCGAGTATGATAAACTTGATATCCCGGGACTATGACTAAAGCTGCCGTTGAATCATTTTTTCGTTATTCAGTGATTGAGAAACAAGTTTGATATTATATAAATGCAAGTGATTTTATGACTGTTGATGTTGCCACTATTCATGCTTACTACCCGTACCAGTACATAATTAAAATTGATTTCATTTTCTTAGCTTGCAAATTGGAGATGATGGGTTGTTTCATTAGATAAAACGTCATAGAGGTTAAATATTGGCAGTACCAAGACCAGTACAGCATTTTCTGTTAAAAAATAATTGATTATTCATTGATATTTTATGCATTGCAATGTATAATTAGTGTTTTCTCTAAATGTTAACCATGCAAATCCCCGTATAAACTCACCCTTTGCCAAGTCGTAAATATCTACCCTGCATAGTAGAATACAGAATGACATTTGCCATTCATTTGTGTTAGTTTGTTCAATATATTAACTCTAAGCTAATAAATAAACTGATGTTTTTTTTAAATGTACTTTTTTTCATGAACGGTTACATATGGAATATGTAATATTTCAATATCAGTATTTATTTGTCATTATGCGCATGTCTTAATGCTTTCTATTTCAAATATATATTTAAGTAATTTTACAAAAACCTTTTAAATAACAGCCATACTCCTAATGTTATGTTTTAACTTTATTTTTGAATTGATTACTATGCTAAAGTTAACTCTATTTTTTAAATTTTGCAAAAAGTCTTTTATTGAATGTGCAATGTTAAGGTTATCTTTGTTAAAATTTGTAAAATCGAGGACAAAGAACATTGACAATACATTACTGACCATTAATGTCATTAAATTATCAATTGCAAGTTATTTCAGATATAATTTCACATGTTTGTATGCGAACTGTTTGTTAAAAAAACAGAGGAATCTAGGTATGACAAGACGTGTTTAAGTAGTAAATGAGTTGTCATTGATTTCACCATAGATAATGTGTTACATCTTTAAAAATCATCAACAGATCATTTCCTTGTTTATGATTCAATTTTATTCCTCTTTAATCGTTTTATCTTTGATTTATGTTGTACCTTGTTGGTTTTGTAAAGAGATATCGTGATTTAACATAAAATGTGATTTGTTGGTTAATCACACAATTGCGAATAAAAATGTAACACTGTTTTTTTCTTTGTTTATTGTTTGTTTCTAAGAGTACATTGCATAAATGGTTCATTGTAAATTCGTGACAGAAAACGATAGGATACATATTTATTAAAACATATTTTATATGTTTACGTATTTATATTTGTCTATCAAAGAATACATCATCCTAATCAAATTTCTCAGTTGCTAAGAAGACTGATAACATCTTGTTATGAAGAAATATATGAAGAGCGGAGAATTATCAGAGCTTCAAGTTCAGAAGGCATATTGTGGTAGAGGTATTCAAAAATTATTCCGGTACTCAAATTGATTCTTTTATACAAATAATAAAAACTGACTATGAATTCATTTAACGCATTTGTTATAAAACAAAATTATCATTTTCGCAAAATCATATTTTTGTCAATTCTGTAAACTTAACAAATTTAGAAACATCTGCAAATATATGACGGTGTTAATTGACAAGAGACGATGCTCCGTTTTGTATAGCTTGCAATCAATATGATACTGTCAAACATTTTCTTCTTCATGTCATGATGTTGCATTTGTACATGATTGAGTTTATCACGTGAATTCACTTACAAGAAAAGACATTTTTGCCTCAGTTCCATCCAAAAACATATAGAACAGTGTCGGTGTGAATTTTAAATCAAAAGTACTGTTTGATAAGAAATACAATATTATTTAAATAAATACGTTACATCTATTAATGTCTAAAACATAATGTGTTTTATACCTTGAACGTGTGAAGCCTTATGAATAAATGAAGGATATTTGACGATCGTATATTAAAGTAAATAGAGATAACTATTTGTTTGTGAAGTAAATATTTTATGCAGCATGTTATACTGTCACATTACATGATGAATAAAAGAAGCTCTGATGTAATGATGTAATTTCCCTTGAGTGTATTTAACCTTTACAAATATTATTCATGTCTGAATTAATAAACATATCTTTTTCAATCTTTCAAAACGAACGTTCCAAGGTTTTAATTTAACAATACAATGTTTAGTTTCTTTTCTGTCAGACGGGCAAAAGATGATAAAACCTTTGACGGTATATGCAATCAGAATACATTAGAACATCAACGGCCTCTTTTAATAAAGTATGAAGTTGGCTTTATTTCACTGATATAGAAATGAGCTTCACATTTATATGATATATTACATACATGACCAGATTAAAGCAGGAATAATAAATCGATTATATAAGTATAATGTTTCCTTTGACATATGAATTATACACACACCTTTTGTCAGAGTCTTTACAAAATGATTTTATTTCAAAAGACATATTCGTCATTGGTAAAAAATAGACTTTGTTGACATAATTATAAGTTGTCATAACAAACATAAATACATCTGTTTAAATAAAACAGTAATAAATTGTTTTCTTTTTCTTTTTGTACATTTAAGTAACTATAATAATTTCTTATTAATCTCAAAATGAGAATTGAGTGCTACAAATATCGGTTTCATGGTGGCGAGACATAAATTATTCAACTGCATTTTATAAACTACATTTTATAGATTATCCGAATTCTGTATTAATTATTATGTTGTTGTTTCTTGCTCAAGTTTCAGAGTATGGTAAACACAATTTTGCGACTGCCATTAGTTCATAATTTGAAATGGGAAACATCGATCGCCCATACATATATCAATATTTAAGTCTGACATTTAACAGAAAACAATATGGTATGGTATATACGTATACCGTACATTTATTAATATGAGAATAGATGAAAGTTAAATGTCCGTCTCATTTTGATTTGCATAAGCCTAATGGGTGTTACAATGTATTTTTTATAAATGTATATGGATAAGTACAAGGATTGCACTAAGATTTTATGAACAGTCATATAGTAGACAAAATTATATAGGTTTATGTACAATGGATACATTCTAATATGTTGTAACACATTTCCCAAGAAACGTTAAAACACGAATATCTGCACAGATAGAGACCTTCTTCTCTCTTTGTTTTATTTCGATATTTACATCTTCTGTACTGATTATTTTATTTCGCTTTTAATTTATGATATATGTTGGGCTTTCTTTGGTCAACGCAATTTTAACTTTTCCCTTTTCTATCCACTTCTCATTGTTTGACGTTATTAATTCAAATTTTTTTATATAGTGTCATCCTATTAGCAGAAATTGTCAACAAGAGACGTGGCAGATATAATTTGAAATATTGAAATAATGTTTCCATAATCTATTTAAACATTTACCCTATGCAGATAATTCGAAACGCGACGGAGTTAAAACATTCGTTCAATGATGTGAATCTTTAAGTTGTTTTAGGAAATATTCTGTAAATGACTGTCCTGTCAATTTCGTTTTCAACATTTTTTTTCTATATCTGATCAGGAACAGATCATTATGATTGTTTGCTTAGGAAATAGAGATTGTTTCAGGAAATTTTATATATCTTTATGTTTTGATAAACTAAACGAACTCTTAGGCTCACTAAACGAACCCTCATACACTTAATAAAACAATTTGAACTATGTTCTTAATTCAAATAATCTTATAAATCTATGTTGACAAGTGTTGAAGTATTCACTTAGTGTTTGTTTCAAATAGCTATCTATCTTTCATTTGATGAAATGTTTGTAAAGCTGAGGATCTAGATAAGACACTTAAAGCTTAAAAGATCTGTCTATATTTTGTTTTTATGTTTTCAAATCATTCAAACAAACAACCATAACATTCTTAATTGAATATGGCAATCTCTCAGCATGGTTCTTAAGTGTTGCAATAAAATATGTGAAAAAACGTATATAAGAAGGGAAGAGCAACAGCTATCAAATTTCCAGAACATCTTATATAATCGATTGTATTTTTTAGATCTTTCATTTATTGTTTTGTTAAACCTATCAAACGTTTGTCAGTTATCGAAAATTCATGTAAGAGGAGAAACATTTAATAAGTTTACATGGATTATCGTAACGCTATGGATCGGGTAATTTATTTCATATCTCATTTCATTGAAATCTTAAGATTGTTCTTTTTTAATTTTGGACATTTTGATAGCTTATTCATTATTTTTTATATTGCTGAAAGCGTCGTTAATGTATTTTTTAAAGACTAAATAATGTTTTAACAGAAAAATAATATTCTTAAATGCAAGTGAAATATTGGTTCTTATAAAACGTGATTATCGGCATTTTAACCCAAAATAGTTTATCTATAGTGTATAATATTCAAGACAATATACACATGTCCTCAAAACAACTTTTCACGTGTCTATTTTATTCTTTTTCAAAATATTTAATGAGTAAATTGTCATATAAATGACATAAAAACAATCCAATAACGAAACACTATCAATCTGAGAATAGCTAATTAGCTTTCTAACACTTATTTTTTTTAAATTGATTGAAAATTTATTTTTCGTACAATATCAAAAATATCAAAAATAAGATTACCGTACGGCTGATGATGATTAAATTTCAATTTTCTAAATCGAATGCAGCAACGTTGCAAAATGAACACATTCCATTTGACGAGGATAATTCTTGGATATCCAGATCCGGACACAAATATTTTAATTTAGAAATAACTTAATGTACGGATCAGTTTTAAGAAAGAAGTAGAAAATTAAAATTGATTTTCTCTTTGATGAAAGACAAACCCGACGTCCCGAGGGATATTGATTGAACGGATGGAATAAATCAATCAATTGACACTTTCTTTAATCTGTCTGTGATCAATATCTCGATTACTACTTTCCACAATCTACAACATCTTTGAAACTTACAGTAAGACCACTTATCGGTTATGTGTTTTTTGCAGTTTGAAAGCATCTACTTGTGAACCGTAAATTATACAGGGAACATCAATGAAAAGATTTGCAATGATAAGACATGTAAAGAAAGAACAATAGATTCAGTCGTTTTCTGCTAAGGCCGTTACTGTAACAGTAGTTAACATTTAATCTTTTGTGTGCAATGACATTTTCCATTTAAATTATCAACAATAAAGAAGTACACTGACGTTAAAAATACCCATAACTGTTTTATTGCATTATCTGCTATTTCCTGTCAACAACCGTTATATCTTTATAACGAATATTAAATACAACGAACTATTTTTTTTTACAAAATAAAATGATTTATATCATGATTCGACGGCAGCCTTGTTTAGTTTATATAAACGTCAAGATTGTCAAATGAAAATGCGTTACACACGTGAATTCTATTATATTGATTGATGTAATTATTATATTTGTAATTGAGTGTAATTTCAAGTTAAGTCCTACATGATCATTTTTAGTGAGACGTTTACTTATAATTGAATATTTAAACACATCATGCTCGGCTGTGTATCATACAGAATAATAAATGTATAACGTTTGAAGCACAAATCCTCTGCGTGTTATACTATACAACTTTTTTAGGTTTTCTGCATGACCTTTGTATTAATTATTTATGTGCCATTTTCTAGAAAGGGGACGGAATTGTCAGCTAATACAATGCATATGTACATTTTATGACTAGTTTATATTTCTCCAAACAAGTTTCAGGTAATAAATTTTTTATTAGGTATGCAATTGAAGCTTATTTAGATAAAAAAAGTATTTTTCTTGTGTGTGTATTTAATCAGTATCTTTGTTTATGATGTGGTATATGGTCTTTTTCATAATCGCATCTTCTGTGTCAAATGCTAATAAGTCGACATAGATTTTCGATATGAATTCAGATAAACGGCATTCAATCATTTATTTTTGCATTGTCTTAAAATATTTATAACTTTAATAACTACTCGACTTTTTTTACTTAAATAACAACAAACATCAAATAAAATGTCTCTAGGATTTAAATACAACCACGCAGTTTTGTTTTCATTGTTTTTATATTGTGGATAACCTACTTTTTGCTATGAAAGCTCTATACGTAGCTGCTATCATACGAAGTTACATTTTAGCAAACCTGGCCTAACATAGCACATAGAGTTTTACTGTTGCACATAGTTTATGGTAAGCAAGTTTTCAAACATATTTATTCAAAATGCTTTGAAATTCATAAAACAAACCCGTAACATTTGCATGTTAGGGTAGTACATGGATTGATTTACTTTTTAAATTATATATTGTAACTGTTGTTTTTCAATTTACTTTATTTCAAGGAAAGCCAACATGCATGAAATAACAGTTTTCAACTTCTGAACAAGTCAATTATTTAGTGCTCAATTTCAAATCTAGTTAATTCGTCCTGAAAATGTTTAATTTGAATAAGTGAATATATATAATTTGTTTGGAAAGCTGCATTCCCTATTACTTGTCAAATTCATTTTGTCTATTCTTAAAAGAACTGCCAGTTTTTGTAATGATACTTTGTAATCATACTGTGATTACCTATAGTTTGTAGGCATTAAAACGTAACGTGTATATTCAAAAGATATTTGTTTTATATTTTAAAAGAGAGTTCTTATCAGGGTTTTTTCAAATATCACATTTAAGCTTAATATATGTTTAGGATACGATAGTTAATACTTTCGTTGCATTTAAACTTTAAACACAAGGATAGGTTATATTACATGTAACGTGTCATTGTCGGAATGTGCCTTGCAAAACTCTTTTTATAAAATGCAGTTACATGTAACATATCCTCGGGTTGTTTTCAATTTAATCCTGACGTATAACCTGAACAAGTCAATTATTTAGTGCTCAATTTTAATAATATTTGATTAATACCTCGTCCTCAAACCAGCCATTGATCACTAGAATAATCTTTTATTTATTTCATGATGAATCTATAATTTCCGTGTTCATTGGTAAATCAAAAGATAGTTTTACCCTTGCAATAATTTGACGTCGGCCTCCTCATTATCGTTTATGTAATAGAACAAGCTTGATGGCATAAGCTTTTGGTTTTAAATGAGTGGTAATTGAATCTTTCAACAGCAGACATCATTATTCACGAACCGTACTACCGTAATTGTATGCTACCAACCGTCTGATGAAACATGAAAGGTAAAACATTATAACTGACACTTTATATGGAGATATTGAAATGTCTTTTTTTCTATCATATTGTTTTTTATCCGGTTGATAGATAAAAGACTATATGTTCATGTATGGACAAGTTATTAAACGTTTAAATTAATTAAAAATGCATTTTCTTAATTAAAAGTCCTTTTATTCAAAGGTTTCGTTTATTTAAATAGAACTAAGCATGCTGCTTTAAACATTGATAAGAACTCTCGTGTGACGTAAACCGTTAGTTCTTATTTCAATGTTTTTGTCTTTTCTTAATCCTTTATTCCACACTCAAACTGATATTATTAGTTACTTTAATGTTATTTTCACTTATTATAAATGATAGATAATTGTCATACTACTGTATATCTTTTATAACGGGTTTTCTTTTCCTTTGATTTTAAAAAGAAATGCATTAGACACTCATTCATTTACATGGAGCTAACCGGTTAGCTCAATAGGTAGAGCATTGGAATGTGAATCGGGCGACCTGATTTTCGGTGAGGTAGGTGGCTTTGAATTCAATGTATAATGAAATCATTTCTATACGCTCTTTCGCATTTTACCTCTGTTCTGGCATGTACAGAAGTTATGAGTTCCTTGCAAAATTGAACGCAACTAGTATTGCTAAACTTGTACTGCTAAACTGCTTGACACCCTGCCCAGGAACAATGTCGTGCCTAAACTGTGCTCTGATAAACTCAACGTGTCTTGAAGTCGAGATTTGGAGTGAAAACTATCAACACTAACACCATCATTAACATGTTAAAAAGTTCATTTACATGTTCATCCAGTTGTTATGCTCAAGTTTTCTTCTCGTATTTTTTCATAGGTTGACCATTATAATGCTATAGAAATTAATGGTATATGTATATCAATTTTGTATTCATGTGCTAAACGTAAATTCATTTTACAAAGGGCTTTTTCATGTCTTCGCTGTTATTGATACGTTATTGATATCAGTTGTAAACGCTTTGTCGACCATTGTCACTTGAATGTTATATTTCTTGATACATGGATAATCCTACGCATGGTAATAAAACAAAATAACCCAATAAATCAAGCTAAACAGAGATTATGTATCGTATATTATGTTTTCATCATCGTTTTCGATTATATGTTCGTTTGTTTCTTGTTTGTTTATAACAATCAATGTCGTGCTGTAATAAATTAATACATTACTCTCACTGTCTCATTTGCATAGCTTGAAATCCACTTAAATATACCGGTATGTATAAATCTGCCTTCGTCATCTTGAATTTTTCATTATTATCTAAAGAGGTATTATAATTCTCGGTGTGTGTGTAATAAGTTTATTAATTTGTAAAAATTAAATATCTACAAGACATTGATTAAGATACAGTAGTTAATAATCAAGTTGCATTTTAACGGGATACACAGGATAGGATAAAGTGTTCAAGCGTTTAATATACATTAATTAACATGTCATTTTCGGAATGTGTCTTGCAAAAATCATTTTTTTTTATAAAATGTAGCTTACATATCCTCGGGATGTTTTTTCAGTTTAATTCTAACGTATCACCTTTTGCAAGACACGCATTAAATTTCTTAGAAGTTAAACAATATGTATTTTAGATCATAGATAATAACTGTAATTGTTTTGTGACATTTCTTTGGCACGACACCAGTGTTGATTTTTAAATGCTTAGAATTACTGTTTGCCCTTAAGTTGGTTGCCCTTTTCGAACGTGAAATTTAAAGTACTTTAATCTTAATAACTACAATATATATATTTACTCACATAATAAGCTATGCAAGTAGCAGTATACAGTATAAATTAATATCTTTTAAAATGATCTTTATTGCGATATCTAATACCGATTCAGCGGAGGAATGATACAAAAAGCTTCGGTGGGCCTGGTTCAACACCGGTTTTAACCCAAGTAATTCCCCGAGTTGGGGTTAATATATCTTGCCACCGTGCTATTTCGGGCAGGTTCGCCGGCAAGTAAAATTTTTTTTCCAAAATTTTACCCCCTTTTTGTCCCATATTGGCCCTTTTGTGTCCTCTTTTGGTTTTGGTTGGGTGCCTTCTGGGTACCCTGTTGATGTGGCTGAATTGTGTAGGGGGCTACGTTCTGCCAACGTCGCCTTGTATGTTTAATTTTTGTTCTGATCTTTTAATCAGAAAACAATTAACAAATAGGGGTCATTTCTCAAAGATCGTTAAAAAACATAAAACTTTCTCAAGTCATATACTTGGCAGTGCCGAAAATTCAGGAAAAGACAAAGAGTGTAAAAGTCCATCTTAATTGTATGCATTTATTTAAAAGTATTGCCAGATTCTTGTAAAAGTTGTTGAGATAATTGTTTTGTGTAGTCAGCAACACATTGCGACGAGTCATCAATTAAGTTTAATGCGCAGTTATATCATTATTAAAGTCGTATATATGCTAATGAATTTATTTTATCACAAAAGATCTTAAATGAATCCTTAAATGTATTCACGTTTGTTCTATATTATCTAATTCCACATACTGTATGATATAGGCAACGAATTTTAATTAATTTACTGACATTTCTGAAAGGAGATTTCAAAATATCTTTGCGTGTAATTTTTTATATATTAAAATGTAATGAAAAATTTAACAGGCCATACACATTTACTGAACTTTAGTGACAATTTTTCACAAATATTATCATTCTTAATATATTTGTTTAAACAGTTGCTACTTATGAAAGGTGCAGAATGATGGTCTTTCCCGAGAGAGATTGGGGCATTGTACTCGCATTTAAAAAACGCAAGCTTAAATGTGAATAAATCCATCTTTGTCCGAGAATCTCAGAGTTAGCTGTGGCTTATGTGGTGGGTTAACGTAAAATTGACAAATGTCGTCCAGCAGCCCTGGCTTTTCTGAAAGAAGCAAGGCTCTGTACCCAAACGTGAGCATTATTTGACCCTTTTAGTGGTCATGCCAGTTCTCGGCAAAACGTCAGAAGTACGTAAGTCTCATAAATGATTATTGGTAGTAAATGCCGAGTAGACAACTTTGCATACCAACGAAACAGACGTCAAGCGTTTTTTTAGTTTTTTTTTAGTTAAAACTTTACTGAATACAGGATATTTGTTGCTATGACATCAGTTTGAAGGTCGCAAAATCGCACATTTGTGCTGCAAAATAATCAATTATAAATAAAAGAACTGTTTTATTGTATATATAAGGTAGATCTACTTGTTCATTTAACATATTTTGAAATTAATAAAAAAGAGTTTGAAATCATCACCAATATGTTGTCAATATAGCTTTTAGATAGTCACGAAATGCCAGGATATCGCTTCCTCTTTCAAAAAATTTCTCGGGTGAGCATGCCCCCGAACCCCCTTGTTAAGGAGTACATATCAAAATAGCTCAGTTACACCCCTCCCCAGAAGTATCGAGAACAACAATATAGTATGCAAATTCCAGAAGGGGTTTCATTTAGTCAGTTCGTGAGACATACAACATCTCTCCCGCACACTAGCCGGCTTAAGCGGTACTCAAAGGACTAGAAAAAAATGAAGTTGGTATAATGATATACTATCAAATACTGATCATATGGGTATTAACGGATATCCATAGGAACAAAGTTACCTTAAGAATTATAGACACAATTTAAAAAAACAAATTTTTGTGAAAATTGAAATGATGATTACAAGAAGAAAAATAACTAACAACTGAGTTTAACCTGTTTGTGTGTTTTATACATTCAACGATACTGTTTCTGTTTAAAGGTAAAATTTCAATTTATCACTGTGTACTCATGATTTCATGATTTATCTCACGCTTGCAGCAAATTCAAGAAAGGCTTTTATAAAAATAAATACTTCATTATTTTAAACATGAATATAATGTGTGATGTTAAATGATTTATTTCTCTCTTTATGAAAAGCAAATAAGGGAAGACAAATTGAACACTGTTGATACAAATTTTTTATGTTATAATGTAAACTGCATGCAGGAGTGCTGTTTACATTGGAAATAAATGCACGCCTTAATTATCTACACGATTATATCTATTCATTAAGGAAGGATTGATTTTTAAAATGAACGTTCAAATTATTGCACACGCAGTAAGTTAGTTTCATTTTTACGAAGTAAGAAAGGTTTACATAGGGGATACGTGTTGGTTACCGTTTGTGGACCATAACGTGCATAAAAGTAAGACATTTCTTTTTTTTTAAGTTTGCCTACATATAGTTACATATTTTTTCATAATCTTTTTTAGTATTGTGTTCCTTTTTTATGTTTTTCAACTTAAATGCTATAGCATCACTTTGAATGCATAACAAAATATATAGCACTGTTACCAAAAGGCGTAGTGAGTAACATGTTTGTGTGGTGTGATATGTTGTTTGCGAATTAGGACTGTAGTATTAATATAGAATATCCATGTTCTAATTCTAGCGATGGAGAAATGGTTTTGTCAATTTCGTGCATGCTATATTGAGTCAATTATTATAAATTATATTATAAATCTGGAAAAAGGGTGATCCTTCGGAAACATTAAACACAATTAAATTACATAAAAATAGCGGACTCTGTTTGGTTGAGTGGATACAAGAGATATAATGAAAAAATGCAACAGTTCTCACGCCGATCCCCTACACCGGCTTGATGAGAATAGTACTGAAATCAAAACTTGAATGAATGGTTTGTTGTCAGTATATTTGGATTGGTCTTGATTGATACCACTTTTTCAAAGATATCAATAGCAACATGAATGTTATCTGGATTGATTATTTAGCCAGAATAAAAGTCATTTTTTCCTTTTGACCACTGGTGTTTACACAAGGCGATCTGTTAGGCAAATGAAAATATTTATCAAACACGTTACGTAATAGGGATATGTCAGTCTCTTTTATCATGATTGTCAGTTTTTGTGGTGGTGCACTTGATACTTAATCAGGTTTATAAGTTTGTTAGTGATATATGATACAATGATTTCAAAGAATTATTTAAAAAAAAAGATTTATGTATATTCCAGTTTGGTTTGTTTATCAACTTTTCCCTACTTTTTTTTTTTCTTTCGAAAAAAATTAAATATAGATAAATGATGATTTCAAAACAAACAGAAAATTAATTCTATTATATTTTCAGTGCATCATGCTTCTTTTTATTTTGGATATATTCTCTATTTCTAGCAAACGTTGTCTAAGAATTGAACGATTCTTAACATTTATGGCATTTATCGTTATTTAGAACTCAATATTATAATGGGAGATATCATTATTAATAGTAGAAAATAGAAAGTCAAGAGCACACAATCCTTTACCGTACACATTTATATTAATTGTTTCATAATTAAACCTAATGGCATTAATGATTCCCACATTACCAAGCTATACGACTTTATGTATCAATTAATCAGCGACTGTAGCAACGTATGGGGTGTAGCATTAAATGACAATCAACCTTAATTATGTTATCAATCTGTATAGCCATCAATCGCATCGCATATCGTCTTTAGCTGACTTCTAGATTTGGAAATCAATGTAGAATATTATTCATTCGTTCAATCATTGCTTGGTAATGAAACAAAATAAGCAAGTGGTGAGTTTATTTTGAAAATCAAAGACAGATAACTTAGGAGTTAGAATATATTGATAATATATTGAAGTGAAATAATGAAGACATAACTCCATCATTGAGAACTTATATAAATATTATTATTTTTTCCAGTCCACATATATAGAGATTGTGAAATGATACATGCTTGACAATTTGCTAATCATGCAAGGTAACGGAAACAACAAAAGTGTCAAAACAACAGCATATCAATTATTACTAGCAAGTCCAAGTAAGAATATATCAAAGGTAATGATATGGAAATAAAACCGCTTAATATTTCAAAATAGCAGATAATTAGTTGGTTTGTAAATAATATTTCACGTCATACTGCCGGTTGGATATCAATTTTTGAAAACATTTACAGGAAAAGATCGACGGGGGTTATTAAATTCATACTGTGCTAGAAAAACAAAAGCAATGTGTAAACCTATTCCCGTGGAAAATAAAAGAAACAACGTGCAATAAATTTAGTGAATGATATGTAACACAAGTAGAAATATACTCGTAGACAGAATTAGAGAAAATGATATACTTTGCGTGTTATACTTGATAATAGTCTTTATAAATGAATAACAGTCATGCATCAAGATATTTAAACAAATTTGCCTACCTTAAAAGCATTCTGTATAAGTGAGTTTTTGACCTATTAAGTTAGCTTAATGGTTTTGTGCACGTGTACTCTATGTTTAATTTATCAAACTGCTTAAATTGTGCACTTTAAACATTAACATGGAAGCGTCCTCCATATAATTACTACACTTATGATTTAATTATAATAATTAAAATTTATTAAAATCTTATAGTCTTTGTGTGTGTACAGAAACAAATCTGCAGAACAACGAATTTTAGAAAACTTGATTTTTGTTGAAAGGTGTTTGGTAAGAATGGTTTAATTAATTACATAACGTATAAAAATACTAATATTGTTGCTTAAAAGATGTCCTTGCCCTGCAGCGATCAATTGCATCACTTAGAAAACTGTTAGGTCAAAAACGACTTGTATATATAATGAAATGGCTTTAGTGAAACTGAGGTAAATGACAGGCATCCAAGACATTTTATTGTTATGAAATAAATGACTTCAATTATTGTAGTTTGGCAAAAGCTGATGACAGAGTGTACTGCTTTAGAACATATCATTGTCTATACTCAAATGTTAAATAATGAATGCACTTCGTTCACTTAGAAGTTCTGAGGAAAAATATTACTTGCTCAAAAGTGTGTAGAGCACACATTTTTTTTTGTATTAAATTTGATTATAATCCGAATTTTTGGGTTTGTTTGAATGGCAGAACGGTAAAAAGTTGACGTTGCACCTAGTAGCGTGACAGTTCATTAGTATCAGTTCTGTAATTCAAGTACCCAAGGGAAAAGGGAAAATAACGCAATAAAGAAAACAAATTCGTCAATGGTAACACGTATAAATTAAAAATCTGGAAACAAAGTGATCCCTCAGAAGCATTTATCACAACAAAAACACAAGAGAATTGCAGACTCTGTTTGATTGAGTCTGTACATGAGGAATAATGAATACTTGCAACATCCACCACGCCCCCTAACACCGGCTTGACCCGTACTCAATTCTCAATTCTTAAATTTGTGGAAGTACTTGTCATAAATTGTCATAACAAACATTCATACATCTGTTAAAAAACAGTCTAGTGAATAGTATCATTTTACAATTCATTGTACGACACATTAATTATCCTATAGGGTCTGTTTCGTGTCTGTACATCTAAGTAACTATAATCAATTTCCTTTAATCTAAAATGAAATAAATAAAAATGCCGGTTTCGTTGTGATACATGCTTATGCTGTATTTTATAACCCTCATTTTATAGATTAACTGGACTCTGTATTTTTTATTATGTTGCTGTTGATACGAAAGCGTTCAACGTATGGCGAGAAACTGTTAAAATCATTATTTGCTCATTTAATTATAATTGTAACAACTTCTAGCCGCCTCGTCGAATATCGCAGTAGTAAGGTCAATATACTTGTTTATTCATCACAAATGCTTCTTTGTTATTCTTAAGTCTGAATTTAATCAACCTTTCAACTGACTTGACATTCGCAATATTAAACACGAAATAAATATACAGTATGTCACTTCCCCTTCATACTTGAAATGTTTGTGTGATAAATTCATTTTGACATGGCTTAATTGCTGGCTACTATGTTGCATCTTTCGTACCTTTTCCGTTTGAAATAATGGTAATATATTGTTTCAGACGAGTTATCTATGATTTGAACTTGAAATTGTAATTATTTTAAACATGCGACTGAAATATAACCATTGAATAAGTTCATGATTAATTGAAGAGCGAAACTTCGCTCATACTTATATCTATGTTTAGATATGTAAAGTATAAAATTGCAGTTAACAACATGTTATGGTATTTATGTACAAAATATATGTTAACATTATCTTTATTTAGTAAGAGAATTGGCATACTTTTTTGAGTTCGTTTCAAGTTGATTTTTATTAGCCAAATGGGAGTAACAATGTTTGTCTTTATAAACGTATATGGATAAGTACACGGATTGTCCTAAACTTCTATAAACAATCATTTAAAAAACTTAATTAAATAGTTACATCTTCAAAGGATATATTATCATATGTTAAACTCATTTTTCCACGAATCGTAGAAACGTCTTCAGTGAAATGCCTGTTTGGCAATTTTCATGACTCTTTTCATACGATTCCTCACCAATCGAGTCCTTTCTTCCTCTCTCTGTTTTATTTTGTCATTTACATCTTCTGTAACGATAACCTAATTTCGCTTTTATCAATGCTATATGTAGCGCATTCCTTGAACATTGCAATTAAAACTTTTCCTTTTCCATGAGACGTTTTCGTTTTACTTCCCGAGAATATCCCTAATATATTGATTAATAATGTCGATTTCATATTAACAAGAGACCAAATAAAAAAGGGCAAACTATTGAACAAATTTCTTAAAATACTTAGAATAACCATTTGCCTATTTACGTAATCATATGAATATTTTTTCCTATCAATTTCGTTTTACAACATTGTTTTATATATTTGTTCTGAAAAGATTATCATGTTTGCTTAGAAAATCTATACAACTTTTCAGGAAAATGATTTTTTTAATGTTATATTACGATATGTTTTGATAAACTGAACGAACTCTCAGACAGTCACTGAACGATTTTTATAATTCAAATAAATCTCATAAGTCTATGTTGAAGTATCACTTAAACGTTGTTTCAAATAGCTATCTATATTGCATTTGATAACATTTTTTTAGCTGTGGATCTAGATAAAACACTTAAAGTTTTACAGTTTTGTCTATATTTTTTTTTTCAAATCAATCAAACAAACAAACAAAAAACAAACACAAGAATTCTAAATTGAATTTGGAAATATTTCAGTATCGTTCTTAAGCGTTACAATTAAATTAGTGCAAAACGTGTAATAGAAGGGAAGAGCAACAACTATCACGTTTCCAGAACATCTTTTATAATTGATTGTCATTTTTGGATCCTTTCATTTATTACTTTGTTTAACCTGTCAAGAGTTTGTCAGTAAAGTCAGTAAAATTGCGTCCATAATTCACGTAAGAACAAAAACATTTAATTATAATAACATGGGTTATCGTAACGTTATGGATTCGGTAATTTATTTTCTTTCTCATTTTATTTAATTCTAAGATTGTTCTGTTTTAATTTTGGACATTGATAAGCTTGTTCATTATTTTTTATATTTCTAAAAGCGTTCTTACGACTAAATAAGTTTTTAACACAACAATGATATTTTGAAATACAAGCGAAATTAAACGTTGTTTTCGGCATTTTCAGCCCAGAAAGTTTATTTTTCATGGTACAAATATTCAAGACAATATATCCTTATCCGGAGAACAATATTGTCATAAAATTATGTCTGATGATTTGTTTTTCAAAATGTTTAATGATTAAATAATTATATTATTGACATTAAAAGACTCAGTTACAAAACACTATCGGTCTGAGAACAGGTAATTGACTTTCTGACACTTTTACTTGTTATATTGACTGAAGATTTATTTTTCGTACAATATCTAAAACTATTTTACCCTACGCCTTAAAACTGATGGTGATTTGGTATTGATGTTGTAATCTTAATTTCACAATCGAATGCAGCACCGTTGCTTAATAAACACATGTCATTTTGTGAGGCTCATTCTTGGATAACCAGATCCAGACAAAAACAATTTCAATCTAGAAATAACTTAATGTATGAATCAGTTATTAGAAAGATGTAGAAAATTAAAATTGATTTTCTCTTTGATGAAAGACTAACCCGACGTCCCGAGGGATATTGATTCAACGGATGGATTAAATCAATCAATTGATACTTTCTTAAATATGTCAGTGATCAATATCTCGACTTCTACTTTCCACAATGCACACTATCTTTGAAACTTACATAAACAATTATGTGTTTTTGCCAGCTTGTAAACCGTACATTATGCATGTAACAAGGTTAATTTAATCAATGACACGATTTGCATTGATAAGAAAAAAAAACGATATGCATAGCCGTTTTCTGCCAAGGCATCTACTGTAACAGTAGTTAACATTAAATATATTGTATTTAATGTCATTTCTCATTAATACTGTCAGCAATAAGGAAGTACATTGACATTACAACTTTCCATTACACTTTTATTGCATTATCCTGATTACATGTATTTTTGTTTGTGGGATGATGTCATTTGTTCTTGATATATACACAACGTGTCCTGTGTTTTCTAATGCAGTTAACGGGATATAACATGTTCAGTGGAAATATAAATTTACACTAACAATGTGTGAGCAAGACATTCTTGTTTTGTAATATCTACTTGTTGACTCTTTGCAGATACAAGTGAGTCCAACACATTAATAGTAGCTGTATTTTTTTATTTAATACAAGCCAATATACTCATAATAGTAACAATATATGTATTGCTGTTTAACACACAATAATCGCAAGAGGCTGACATTGTCTTATTTACAAACATAAAGTTCACATGCTACAAATTAAAGATATAAACACATCAAATAAATATGTTAAAACTCAAGAAACCCTGCTTATTAGTAAAAGATAATTGTTAACGAGTTATTAAACTAAAATGTAAACAGAACAATACCACTAAAGTATAAAATGGTTTTCCTCACTTAATTGGAAAGTGGCCTAAGAATTGATTATAGGAAGAGTTATTGCTGAAATTGCTAATTTTGGAAGTAATAAAGCTTGTTTTGAGGCAACAGCATTTTCTTATAGAAAGTAAATATTGAAAGAGTTTTATTAAATATATATGTTGTGCAGTGTAAATAGAGATAATTATTTTTAGAGCAAATGTTATGAACTATCATGCACTCAAATTATATGCATGAATATTAATGTTAATAAAAAGAGAACATGTGCAAGAAAGACGTAGTTGTACCCCTTATGATATTCATTTTAACTATATTTAAAACAATATGCATATGTGCAATTGCATTAAAATGTATTTTGGCTAAAAGGAAACATATACATGTGTATTATCAATTTTATTAAAGACATGTTATATGGCCCTATATGAATCATAATTCTTGTTTGCATTATCACCCGAGGAGCTGAATCCTTTCAACAATCGTTATAACGATATCTAATACAACAAACGTCTTTCATTACAAAATGAAATAATTTATTTAATGAATCGACAGGAGATTTGCTAAGCTTATAAAACGTGAGTTTAATACAATATAATAATATAAAATATTTGTATTTGTATATGAGTGTTTTTTTAAGTTAAGTCCTACATCATCGTTTTAAGTAAGACGTTTAGTTTTTATTGAATATCTAAACATGTTCAGCTTTGTATCATACAAATTAAACATACATAACGTTTGAAACACAGAATCATTGCATGCTAAACTATACAACTATACAACAGGTTTTCTGCATGACCTTTGTATTAATTATTTATATGCCATTTTCTAGAAAGGTGTCGACATTACAGCTAATGCAAAGCACATGTACATTTTATGACTAGTTTATATTTCTCCAGACAAGTTTCAGGTAATAAAAACCTTTTTATGAGGTGTGCAATTGACGACGTACTTTTTTGTATGTATGTTATCAGTAGCTTTGTTTATGGTGTGGTATATAGTCTTTTCATAACCGCATGTTCTGTGCCAATTATTTATAGGTTGACTTGTGTTTATGACTTAAGATACAAATAATGGGCATTCAAATGATTATTGTGGTATTTTCTTAAAATATTTATAACTTTAATAACTACTCGTTTGTTACTAAAATAACAATCAAGAAACATCAAATTAAGTTTCTCTAGGATTTACATACAATAATACAGTTTTATTGTCATTTGTTTCCTATTGTGGATAACATATTTTTTGCTATAAAAAGAATAAGAATTGAATATTCGAGGCTACTTTAAAACGCATGATCTTGCTTTATTTATAATTTTGTTTAAACCGTATGTGACAACATTCATACGTAGCTGATATCATACGATTTAAGCAAACCTGGCCTAACATAGCATGTGCGTGCTTTTCAAAATGAGATAAATAAATAGAATTGATAAAATGATAGACTCTGAGTTTTACTGTTGCACATAATTTATGGTTAGCAAGCTTTCAAACATAATTATTCAAAATGCTTTCATTTAAAGAACCCCGTAACATTTGCATGTAAGGGAAATATATGGATTGATATTATTTTAAAATTCTATATTGTAACTGTTATTTGTTCGTGATTTTTTTTTCAATTTACTTTATTTCAATGAAAGACAACATGCATGAAATAACAGTTTTCAAGAATTTCTGAACAGTCAATTATTGTGTCCTCAATTTTAATAACATTTGATTAACATTTCATCCTCCGACAAGCCATTGATTACTGGAATAACTCTATATTTATTTCTTGATATGAATCTTTAATTTCCGTGTGCATTGATTAATCAAAAGATACCTTAACCCTTGCAATAATTTGACGTTTGCCTCCTCATAACCTTTTATGTATTAGGACAACCTTGCTGACATAAGGTATGATTATAAATGAGTAGTAATTGAATCATTCAACAACAGCTGACATCCTGACACAATAATTAGTGTAGCGTTATTTCATACAACAAAACCTTTTAAGAAACATGAAAGGCAAAACATTATTACTGACAACTTTATTGAATTTCTTTCATCTTACTTTTTACCAGGTTGATAGTAAAAATACAATGTGTTCATGTTTGTTTTTGTTTGTTTCTTTGTTTGATTGATTGGGTTTTACATCACACCGGCACAGTATAGGTCATATGGCACATTCTAGCTTTACTTTTTGAGGAATACTTGTACCTCAGGTGCCCTTCCGTGCACGAACGGGCACCTGAGTAGAACCACTTACGTTCTGTAAGCTAGCTGGATAGCTTCCACACACGAAAGAATCCAAAGTTCCTGTCGGGATTCAAACTCACAATGGTGAGGGGCAAGTGGTATATTTTCATGTATGAACACGTTATAAATAGATTTGTTTATTCTGTATTTATCTATTTTAAATGTGCAATTAAGTCCTTTTGTTGGGATTGTTCGTTTATGTTAATAGAATTAAATATTTGAATTTTCACGTGACGTACACCTTTGGTTCTTGTTTCAATGTTTTTATCTTTTTCTTAATCCTTTGTTTCACCAATTAATGAGTATCTCAAACTGATATATTTACTTTAATGCTATTTTCACTGATACTAAATGTTAAATAATTGTCATACTCCCACAACTTTTCTTTTGAGAAAATATGTATGACACTCTTTATTCATTAACATGAATCCGTCCCGTTAGCTCAATATGAAGAGAAGTGGAATGCGAATCGGACGGTACAGGTAACTTTCGTTGTGATTATGAAATCCTTTCTACGGTCATTCGCAATGTTTCCTGCTCTGGGATGTACAAAAGTTTAATTTCTTTGCGGGAGTGAAGGCAACTAGTAATGGTAAACTTCTTGAGAGCCTGCTTAAGTCAGTGCTAGGGGATATAGTAGATGCAGCACAATACTGCAGACTCACACAAAGTCAACAATTGTCACCTTAAGAACATTATTTTCATTGCTTTTGAGTGATTTCCATTATCCGGATTATTATGCTCTATTTTCCTTCTGGTACTTTTACTTATGTTTACCTTTACAAACGCATTAGAAATAAGGAGTAAATTGTATGTATATGAATGTGTATTCATGTGTCATACATAAATTCATTTTATAAAGAACTTTCTCATGTCTTCATATGTCATATATCTGTTCTAAATGCTTTTTCGACCGGAGTCACTTTAATCTTCGGTTTTTTCTTTCTGTATTACACTTCGTCATTCAGGATTAATCCCACTCACAGTGATAAAACAAGATAACAAAATTATCAAAATGGCTAATAAATCAAGCCAAAAAATTATTGTGTGTTATGTTTTGAACGTCATTTTCGATTATGTGTTCGTTTGTTAGTCATTTGATTATTACAATCGATGTCGTGTTGTAACAAATTTATACATTACTCTCACTGTTACATTTGTATAGTGAGCTTTAAAATTAATGCACTTATATTTGAAAATATTAAGACTTTTTTTTTACTTTACTGTCTATTTTTTTTAAATATAAATCTGCCTTCATCATCTTGCACTTCATAATTACTTAAAGATGTTTTAGAATTCTCGGTGTGTGTGTGTAATAAGTTTATTAAATTGTCAAAAATAAATGTCAACAAGACATTGATTAAGGTACGGTAGTTAATACGTAAGTTGTATTTAAACAGGATACACAGGATATGATAAAGTGTTCTCGCCTTTAACATCCATGAATTAATATTTCATTGTCGTAATGTGTCTTGCAAAAAATAAAATGTAGCTAACCTATCATCGGGTTCTTTCCACTTTAATCACCTTTTGCAAAACATGCATTACATTTCTTGGAGGTGTTTAAGGTTAAATAATTACTGTGTCTGTTTTGTGACAATTCTTACGGTACAAGGATTGTTTTGTAAACATGCTAAGAATTACTTTTCGTCTTTTTCTGATCGAATGTTCTTTAACGTTTTGATAATTGCCATTTTCGAACGAGAATTTAAATCTTTAATCTTGTTTAGGTAATTGGTTATTCAAACAGCGTTCGTACATATCATTAACCACTTTTGTTCTAGGTCTGTTATTTAAGCATCCTCGTATTTAACGTACATCATGCCTGTCACTTGCAAGATGATATCATGAAAATAGCAGACTCGATTTGATTGAGCCTGTTCGTGAGATATATTTAAAAACGTGCAACATCTCTGAAGCACCCTAGCACCGGCATAAGCGGAATCAATCATCTAGGAAGGACCAGATAAAATAAAATATGCAGTTAGAGTTATCATGATAAATCATCAACTATTGATTATCATGAAGGAAATAGCGGACATCAATAGGAACAAACTTACTTATATATAATAAGTATTTTAGACACAATTTTGTTTCAAATACTAGTAACAATTATTTTGAAACTAATGATTATGCTAGCGACTATCTATGTTGTTCTTTTGTTTTAATCATCCAACGATGTTGTCCCTGCCAAAATGCAAACTTTTAATTCATCATATTGTATTCAAGATTTCTCTCACGCTTGTAGCATTTTCAAGATCACGTTATAAAAAAACATTTGTATTTTAAAACATGATATCATGTGTCATTTTATATAATTTATTTCTCTCTTTATGAACAGCAAATAAAGGAAGAAAATTTTAACACTCTTGATATATTTTTTTTATCTTATAAAGTAAACTGCATGTAGGAGTGTAGTTGACATTGCAAATAAATGCACGCCTTATGTATCTGCATGTTTATATCTTGTTTAAGGAAGGTTTGATTTTTATCATGTACTTTCGAATGATTGCACAAGCAGTGAGTTAGTGTCAAGTTTACTAAATCATAAAAAAGCCTTACATAGTGGATACGTTTTGGATGCCGTTTGCGGAATTTTAAAACTTGCATGTACGTAAAACATTTCTTTTGTAAGTTACCTACATATTGTTTCAGAAAACTTTGTATTTCTTACTTAAATATTTTTTTATGAATGTGTAACTTTTGGTTTACTTGTACTTTTTAGAAATACGTAATGCTGCTAGAGTGTGTCCATATATGCCATTTGATGTCATACGTCACACCTGTTCAAATCTTATACATTATTTATGTTACTTATCAATTCTCATCTAAATTTAGTGACATTTCTCTGTAAAATAGAATGGTGGTTATTTGAAGTCTGAAGGCGATCCCTTTTTCAACGTAAATGCTATAACATCATTTTGAAAGCATAATTAAATGTGTAGCCATGTAACTTAAATTCATAATGAGTAACGTTTATGTGGTATGAAAGCTTGTTTGCAACTTAGGACTATAGTATCATTATAGAATATCCACGTTTTCTAGCGATGGTAATGGTTTTGCGTCAATTTTGTGCATTAATAAATGTATATATCTGTAATAGGAAGATTCGTTCGGACATATTAATCACTATAAGATTATCTAAATATTGCGGGCTCGTTTTTATTGAATCTGTACACGACGGATAATGAAGAGGTGCAACGTTCCTCGCACCTTCCTCCTAGCACTGGTTTGATGAGAATCCTACCTTAACTAAAACTTGAATAATTGGTTACTAATTATTTATTCTTATGTATTGGTTTGCCTGCCCGTGCTCTGCCTTGTGCCCTGTCCTGTTTTTGTTTGGGGTCCTCCAGGGCTCCTTGCCACTGACTCTTTTTGCTGGGTCGGGTGGGGGCTGCGTTCATTGAACGCCGCCTTTCCTTGTTGATCTTGTTTATCATATTATGTTGTCAGTATATTTGGATTTGACTTGTTACCACCTTTTAGTACCATCTTTTTAAAGATATCAATAGCAACATGAATGTTATCGGGATTGATTATTTAGCCAGAATAAAAGTTGTTTTTTATCCTTATGAACCCTGGTGTTTACACAAGCCGATTTGTTAGGCAAATGTAAATATTTATCAGACACGTTACGTAATAGAGGAATGTCAGTATTTTACTCATGAATGTCAGTTGCACTTGAGACTTAATCTGGTTGTTAATCTAAGTGTGTTAGTAAGTGAAATGATACGATGGTGTCAAAGAATTATTTTTTTGAGAAGAAGAATTATGTATATTCCAGATCGTTTTGTTTATAAATTTTTCCTTACTTTTTTTTCTTTCTCTCTTGAAAATATTAAAGATCAATTTTTGGATTTAAATGAGGATTTCAAAACTTCACAGAAAATTAATTATATCATAAATTCGGTGCATTATGTTTGTTTTTATTTTAAATATATTTTTTTCTAGCAAAATGTTAATGTTATCTACGCATTGAAAAATTCTTCACGTTCATGACATTTATTGTTATTTAGTTTTCAATATTAAAATGGGGGAGATACGGTTGATCCTAAGGGAAAACGAAAATTTCACAGCACGAAATCCTTCACCCTACACATTTATATTAAGTTTTTCATTATTAAAACTAATGGCATTAATGATCCCCACGTGACAAAGCTATAAGACTACCGTATCAATTAAACAGCAACTGAAGCATCGTGTAGGTTGTAGCTTTAAATGACAAACTATACTATGTTATTAATCTGTATAGCCATAAATCACATACTTCCAAATTTGGAAACTAAGGTAATAAACTATGATACGTTGAATTATTTCAACACTATATTTGTTATAAATAAGAATAAACAAGCAACAATTTGATTTTGAAAACCCGAAGAAAGATAACGAAGGACTTATAATGAATATATTTATAGCATGAACAACGCAAAGTGAAATAATGAAGACAAACCTCCATTATGGAATTATAAAATTAATGTTATTCTTCTTTTCCAATGATGAAATTAGTTAATAGTTTGTAAATAACCTTTCACATCAAACTGCCGGTTAGTATTCAGTTCTTGAAACTGTTTATGGAGAAATCACCGGGGCTTAATAAATGTATATTGTGCTAGAAAAAAAAGTGTAAAACTATCCCCGTAGAAAATCAAAGACACAGCATGCAAAATCTTCTGTGAACGTTATGTAACGCAAATCATGGAATGTACTCTTAGATATAGAAAAGTTGCTATATCATTTGTATTGGTATGTTATTCTTGGCAATAGTCTTTGAAATGCATAAATGCCATGCATGAACACTTTAAACACAAAAGACTATCTTAAAGCTGCATGCCTCCAAATGAGACAAGAACATCAAACTTGAGAAATATGTACTAAGATTGTGATAAAAAAAATAATTCAAAATTCAAGTAACAATTTAAATGTTATGTACGATTGATGACTGATTTTGTAGTATTGTTTACAATATTACTTCTTTGTGATAGACTTAGGGTTATTTTTGCCTATTTTGCCCTCTTTTTGGTAATAAACGTGGATTATGGGGGCCGTTTGCAGTGTGTTTGTAGTGTTATTTTCTTGTTTACGCCACATAATTTTACTTTTAAATACATTTTCAAAATGTTCATGAAAATGAACAATAACCTTGAGTCTTGCTACTTTTAAAGCATTTATTTAAAGTGAATTCTGACCTTATATTTATAAATGTTATGTTAATAGTTTGTGCACGTGTTATGTATATTTACTTTATTAAACTGTTTAATTTGTACACTTTAAACATTAAAATCGAAGCATCCTCCGTATAATAACAAGAATTATAATTTAATTATAATAGTACTTTTAATAAAAATCTTATAGTCTTTGTGTACAGAAAAACAAATCTGCAAAGCAACACCTATTGAGAAGTCGGATTTGTTTGTTGTAAGATGTTGCTTTAGAACTAGAAGGGTTTGGGGTCCGCCTGGGCTCCTTGCCATTGGTTCTTGTTGCTGGGTCATATGGGGGTTGCGTTCATTGAACGCCGCCTTTCCTTGTTGATCTTGTTTTTCATATTTTGAATTTATTGTATAATTTTGAAAATACTAGTACGGTTGCTTAAAAGGGGTTCTTGCTCTGCAGAGGTTATTTTCATTAGTAAGAAAAATGTTAGTTCGTAATAAGCTAGCTAATAATAATATTAATGATAACGCATCTAGTACTTTGCAACCTTCAATACATTTTTTTATGAAAAAATGAAGACTTATTGAAGGTTGCAAAGTACTAGATACATTTCCTTCTTCATTCTGCATTTGAAAAGGTCTGCAAACCAATGCATTCCTGCAGACAAGATTTTATAGTAGATTTATCTGGAGGATTTTAATCAATTACCATATTTAGTCGAGTATAAAATTTGGACGTGGGGTAGGTGTCACCAAAGACTTCAAATTCCTTTCAGTGATTATCTCCCTTGGCACATTGTAAAGATAATTGTACTGATCAGGGGAGATCACTACGTAGTAGTGCAGAGACTTTTAATACAGAATATAAATATATGCATGTAGCTCTGTCATACATTTTTCTTATTTGGTTAAAACTTACTTTATTCAACAATGCTTACGATTTACTTAACAACATTACCATAAGTTTAAGAATTTTACTGGAAGCTATCATCTTAAAATATCAGTGTCGATGAGTCGTGGTAGATACTAAATTCTAGTACCGAAATACGTTTACAAATCATATCTGAAAATAATCTATTATCATGAGAAAATGTAAGTTTTTGTGACTTTTTATAAAGAAAAAATGCCGCATCTCATCGGAAAGTGCGGATATTTTCAAACAAAATTCACGTAAAGTAAAGCTAGCACAAAGGTTAAAATTTGTTAGCATGTTCCTTTAGATGTTGACTATGAATCCATAACATTGATTTATTCGAACACAGTTGGGATATGTTAAAACTAGATAAATACTTACCGTCCGTCAACTATGTTTTTATACCGACATGTATAAACTACTACGGATGTCGACGCGGTTAACGGCTGTCTACCCATTTTCTTGTACGGTGTGATAGTGCTCCATAAAACTGCATTCATAAAAAAGTCGTGACGTGTTAAAGGGAATAATAATTAAACCAAATAAAGCTTGACACTAAATATGATAGTTTGTATCTGTTGCGGATCTACCAACATTAGAAAACATTAGAAATTTATTCGGTTGCGCTCGCTCCCATGGAAGTTTCTAATTTCTGTAGAACAATATAGATGAACACTTACATATCCATAGTTGTAAAGTGTATACTAGTATCTGATATGTGTAGGCATGTTACGTAGATAGACATTTATATTTGGAATAATATTAGATTAACGAATTTATACAAACCAGCTGAACTATCGCCTGAATCAACATCGGCTGATACACTATATACATGTATCACAGTGTTATTGATAAGATTATAAGCTGCATTGTGTTAGAAGCCTTTGATGTAACAATGCTTTTAATAAATATACAATGATATTCATTGAGTGTTATGTTACAAATATCCTTGTTATGTCGTTTTAATTCAATTTGGTCTCCATTGGCGATAACGCAGAAAAAAACTTAAGGTAACATCCTAGAGTTATTACGTTTTTATCTTCATAACGAATTCTTTATGTAAATTTCGCGGGAATACTCGAATTCCTTGTAGTTTATGTCTTTTTTAAATGTTTTTTCAATGCACATATGCACCTCAAGGCCACAGCTGTGGTTTATCTGAACTCGTTACAAAATGTTTCCCGCGTTTTGAATGAAATAAAGGTCGCACAATTATAGAATTGTTGTAGATGTAACAGTTCGGGTTATTCCTTGTAATGTTCTTTTCATTTCCCTGAAAGTAAAAAAAAGTGATAAGTGATAAAACGCTTTGCGAACACAGGAATTTATATTACAAATACAGGTTCAAACTAAACGAATTATGTGAAATACTTGTATCACAATTTCACATTTAGATTTGTAAGGACAAATGTTGAAACTAACAGGGACTCCGATCTAGAAGGACCTATGGATCTGAATACAGTTCCAAATCTTTTTTCCATTAATCAACTCAATCGCCATCTATTTTTCCTATATGTGACCATTCATATAACATGACATATTTCTCCGGTGAAATAATTCTTCATGATTCTGCTAAGTTAAGATGAATTCTCGGAAATTAAAAGTGAACCGCTCTGGTGATGACTGCAAAAACGTCACAGGGGTGTATATGTGTGTTTTTGTGTGTGTGGGGAGGGGGGGGGGAGAAGAAACTATCTTATAGGGACAAAAAAAAACGATAACAAAACATTTTTTGCACAGTTTTACCGATAAACTGGCAAATATTAAATATCCTGTATGTTGTGGATCAAAGTGGTATACCACACTAAGTGTATTTATACATATGTACACAATTATGCAAATAAAACAATTTTCAAACATCGAAGAATATGTAAAATATGTAATGCGAATATTTGTGCATATCAATTAAATTTTTATTACCTCCCTTTATTTACATGAAATGTTAAATTCTGTAATACCTTTATAAATAATACATTTTCGAACCTACAAATATTGATAAATCTTAATTTAATCATAATATTTTTTTTAAACCAAAAAAATGTGTAACAGGATCTTTAAAAAAAGCACGTTCCACTTAAAATAATGAACCAACTGATTTTTTTTTTACTTTAAATTTAAGGTCAGTTGATATTTCTTCAAACAACTCACAAGCAGCGGGATCTTTTAAACCAATTTCAAAGAGAGAAGTGTCTTCTTCACTTGTATAATATTGTATAAAATATCGTAAAAGGTATCTGATAAAATCTTATTTGCACAGCTATTTCTTTTGCTCAATTGCTCGTTAATGTTTCACCTTTTTCGATTTACAACATATCGTGTTCTTGGGTTTAGTTATTAAAACAAACTTGTTTACTACAAATGTTTGGCCTACAGTTGTTTATGCAGTAAGCAGCATAACGTTAATAGAGATTTATCTTAATCCAGACATATTGGAAGGTATAATACGCAATAGAGGATTGCCGAATTGTAAAAAACGATATTCGCTCCTAATTTGGAGATACTTGCCAGTAATGCTAAGGATATATAGAGAATATGTGTTTGTTTTGATATATCACACTGAGAAATGACACAATCTGACCATACTGTAATTTTAATTACTTTCAATTTGTATTATGTCTGAGATCATGTTCCGAATGGTAACGCTATATGCCTTCGACCATACTGCGCCCTTCTTAGAAAATTGAATAACGATTGGACTAACTTTTCATAAATAACTTTGACTTTTTCACATTCTGATCATGTCTTTCACATGTATACATTTATTATTTATACGACATATCAAATATCAACGGATTGCTTACAAGCTGTTTAATTACAGATATTTGTCAAAAACAATATATCATTTCAGTTATAAATTCCATACACTAAAGGTGTCAAAATGATGTATTTCTTTAGCTAACTTGCATAACATAGTCTGCATTGTTTTGGTGGTACTTTAAATGACAGAGTTCAATGAAGGATCATACGATATACAAGAATATATCATGAACTTCGTAGACGAATAGCGCCATGCAGGTTTAATTATATATCTATGTAGAGCAACCGACTTTACGTAAAGTAGCTGTCCCCGCATGAAAGGATTCAATGTCACTGACAGCATTCAAACCCAGAAGGCCAATGATTAATCCTTTGGATACTATCAAAGTACACAAGAATTAAATATTTTGTTTAAGAATTAATACCTTGATCAGAATGGGCCTTTAAGGCTGGTATATTTGCCTTCACAACCCCTTATCATTTTCCTTAATAATTATTATTCTCATAAATATGAAATTATATATGTAAGTGCATAACAGGTAAAGGCTTGAGTTTTATTAAATAATTAATAAAACATCTGCTTCATATTTATGTATAAAAGAAAAGTGCTTTAAAAGTAGACAAATCAAAGCATGTTTTATTGATCGCTCTTGATTTGCGGAAACTTATCGCATCGGGCCTCAGCATTGCTAAGGACACCAAAATAACAGAGTGTACTAAGTAAATGCATTCAATGTATCTTAACAATACGAAAACTATTCGTGGATCCACATACCAGGTGTCAATATTTATCAGTATGTAAATAGAAAGTGTATGTGTACTTATATATTCCACGAAGAGGCTAACGGAAACCTATCAAAAGAACAATGTAGGTAATAACATGACGAATTAGTACTTATTATCTAGTTGCTTCATTTTTTTATTAAAAGCAATTGTTTATCAAAAGGCATATCATACCTAAGAGTAGTGTTATTGTTTTTTTCTTCTTCTTTTTTTCTTTTTTCTGGTTACAGTGTCTGAAAATGTTAATCATCAGCCTTAAAACCGATATATTTTTGCTCTTTTGCTTGTTTTGGCAATAAGTGCAGTTAATATGTATATTCTTTAGAGGTCAACCACTTTGTTTACATTTTCATACCTTTCTGACATTATATTTCTCATTCAGTGTTATTTTTGTCCAGGTCATAAGCATCACACATGTTGGAAATTCATTATTGTGACATCAGCAACACATGTTTGTTCTTTCAACAAAATATTAATAAAAAAAATCATAATTGTTTCTAAAGGTTCATGGGCATTTCATGTTTTAGATCCTATATAAATATTAAACCAAATATCATCTACCCCCTAATTCAATTACTATCACAACTTCACAAAACCACGTGTCCGATAATTAATTTCACGACCCATAGCTCTGACGTTTGTGAATGTCAAATTTGAATACTTAGTTCTCTTTTGTAACATATAATACAGCAAATCAACTTAATCTGATATGTGTAGGCATGTGACGTTGATGGACATTTATATTTGGAATTATATTTATTCAACGTATTGTTACGAAACATTGACTTACACATTGTTTATCACAGTTTTATTGATTAGATTACCAGCTGTATTATGCTTGAAGTCTTTGATGTTTTAACGTTGTCTATAAATATATAATGATGTTCATTGAGGCTTTTATTGCAAATATTCGTTTAATGCCGTTTTAATTCAATCTGGTCTCCATTGTCAGTAACACAAGAAAAACCTCAAGGTAACAACCGTTAGTTATAACGTTTTTATCTTCATTGCGGATCCTTTATAAAAATTTCGCGGAAGTAGTGGACTTCCTTGCATTCTGTGTTTTCAAAAATATTTAAAATGTTTATATACATTTTAAGGCCACAACTGTCGTTTATCTGCTTTCATTTTACCGTACTCATTACGAATATTTCTCCCTCTTTTTTTTTAACATCAAGGTCAGCAAAGTAAAAAAGTGCTATAGATTTAACAGTTCTGATTATTTCTAATGTACTTTTATTGACTCGAAGAAAGGACAGTAATTTAAAAGATACACAGTAATACACACAATGCAATTATTCATTGAAGTCTACATAATAAGTGTATAAGGATAACGTCTAACATAACTGCTAAAAATCTATAGGTATTCTTTTAATTAATACAGGCAAGTGTTAAACTAAGTACGTAAAAAACTTATATCACAATTTATCATTGTAAGAAAAATGTTGAAACTAACAGGAAGACATTCTCTGAATATTTCCTATGGTAGCTCTTAATTCTACTTATTATTTTCTTATATGTGACCATTCATATGTACAAGCAGTGGTCCTTTATTTCAAGCGTTTTAAACAAATTTCAAATTATTATGTAATCAAGGAAGTGTCCTTTTCACTAGTTGATAATATTGTATAAAAAAGTGTAAAAGTTATAAACCATTTGATAAAAATTTAAATTGTATTTGTACAGCTATTTATTTTGCTCAATTGCTCGTAGATATTTTACCTTTTTTTTCAAAGACATCTGGGAATTTACAGCATATCGTAATATTGGGCTTGGTTAATTAAACAGAATGTTTGGCCTACTGTTGTTTATACAGGAAGCATCAAAACGTTTATACAGAGATTTATCTTAATCCAGATATATTGGACAGTTTATTACGCAATAGAGGATTGCCGAATTGTAAAAAACGATATCCGCTCCTAATTTGGAGATAGTTGCCAGAATTGCTAAGGATATATAGACGATATTTGTTTGTTTTGATATAATACACAACACATTGAGAAATGACAAAAGGTGGACATTATGTAACTTTAATTACTTTCAATCAGTATTAAGGGTGAAATCATGTTCTGAATGGTAACTATATGCTTCCTATCATACTGCACCCTTAGACTATTGCATAACGATTGGACTTGCTCTCCATAAATAACTTTAATGTTTTCACCTCCTATTCTAGTCTTTTCACAGGATTGAAAAATATGATATATTTCTGTTATTTTATATGACATATTATACAACAAGGGATTGCCTACAAGCTGTTTATTTCCAGAAATTTGTCAATAACCATATATTACACCAGAAAGTGTCAAAAAAAAATGTATGTATTTCTGTAGCTAACTATCATAGCATAAATTTCATTGTTGTGGAGCCGCATTAAGACAGAGTTCAATAAAGGAAGATAAGATAAATTATACAAAAATATATCCTAAATTTTGATGAATATCAAAATAAATGTAAAAAGTACAAATCGGATGTTTTGGAATTAGTTATTCAGGAATTGCTCCAAGTACATTAAACATCTCGAATTCTTTATTCATACTACGTTAGATATTATAACACCATAATAAAAGTAACGGAAATTTTTGAACATCATACAAAATTATCTTCAACTACAAAGTATGTACTTGTCCTGAATTCACGCACGCGCGTACGCACAAGCACATATGCGCGGGCAAACACATACAAAGACAGCAGTACCACTACATGGTTAAAACTACACCAGACAAAAATGGCTACTAAAAGCATTTCTGGGCCTCAAAAACTGCTACATCTGCATCACAACCCCGTATCGTTTTCTTATTCGTTCAGTTCTCATTAAATTTGAAATAATAAATGTGCGTACATAGCAGAATCAAACTTGATTTTTATCATATCATGAATCTTAAATCTGATTAGTATCTATAGAAGAAATGTGCTTTAAATCACATGTTTATTTGAACCTGTGAATTTGCTGAAATCACTTGGAACATACATCAATATTGCTAAGGACGCCCACATAAAATAGTGTATTCAATGTATGCATTCAGTGAAGGGTAACAGTGCGAACAGTATATAACGCGAAAGTGTCTGCATACTTTTGGAGTCCATGAAAAAAGCTAACGGAAATCTATTAACAAAATTATAATATGTAGAAAGCACGAGGAATAAATGTTTAAAATAATAAAAACGTGTTTACCAAATGACCTATTTAACCTATAAATATTATTATTGGTATTTCTCATAAGCTTTTGACATGTTAAAGTGTCTACACAGCATCAATATTAAAACTGTTATTAAAGTTATATCTCAAAATCGTTTGTCATGTCGTAATGTCTAATAAGTAACTCATGAACCTTTTAGCTTAGTTAATTTTGTTTTTTTTTGTGTTTTGGCAATGTGTAAGTGCAGTTATTATCATTAAGTATTTTGCAAAGAGGTCAACGACTTTGTTTACATTTTGCTACCTTAATGACACTTTATTTTTCATTCAGTGTTATCTTTGATCAGCTTATAAGCATCACAGGTGTTCTTTAATCATTATTGTGACATCACAAACACATGTTTGCTCTTTCAACAAAATATAAAACAGAATTATTTCTGAGGCTTTATAGGCATTTCATGTTTTAAACCCTATATAAAATTAATATCAAACTAAATATCATGGCATCTATCCCTTCACGCATCTTCTATAACAACTACACAATATACCACATGTCCGATAACTAGTTTACTTGTTTTTTGCTGGTTTAGTAAACTGAAATTGATAATTCTAAATTTGATTATGTATTTATTCAATTTATCAGCCTAATAACTTTAACGTTTGTGAATGTCAAATTTGATATAGTACTAGTTTTCTTTTGTAACGTATTATACTGCAAATAAACTAACATTAATGTCATGACTTGGTTTTTATGAAGGACATCACTTGTGTCTGCTTCAAACGATAAACATCATCAAACATACTTTAAAGAAAAACTATTTTCAATGCAGATTTTACCTTTTTTATTTATTTATTTATTAATTAATTTATTTATTTATTCATTTATTTATTTTGCAAATGTATTCCATGTCTTAAAGCTCATTCTAGAATGACAAAAGTAGACCTTCCAGTGACACATTTATATTATACATGACGACTAATTAACTTCAATGGAGCAAAAGCAAACAGGTTATCAGTAAAAACTTAGAATTAAACATAGGACATGATCTGGGATCTATATTTCAAGGTAATCTTTGGCTTTTTAGTTCACTCTAAGGTACACAAAGTTAGGGGATTGATTTACGAACATACATTTGTAATAGGGAGATCATTCGAAAGCAATGAATTAAGGTTAAAAAGACTGACATTTGCACACTGGCAGTCTCTACTTGGTTAAACGTTCGTTTATGTATCATTTTATTATCACTTCATTTTATTTAGTCTGATCTTAGATCATAGTCTATTATTATTTGTACACAAAATCAGTGCAACGGGAATAAACAATTACAAAACACATACACTATGCTTTATGAATGAGGATTTGTTGACGTTTTACTCAAAAACCAAAATATCACCAGATCTTTATCACTTATGTTTATTATCATAACAATTCTTACACGTTGTTAAAACAATCCCATAGCGATAAAACGACTAACAGACACATGTATAAACAAATAATACTGGTTGCTAAACGTTTTTGTTTCGACAGATTTGTGTCAAAAGTTTATCTGTCAGACACCCACATACTGGTTATGATAGACTCTGAATAGCTTTGAAATATTATTATCTTTCTCTGTCATTTTCGTTTAAGTATCACTGTTTTGCTGTATGCTTTATTACTGTGTGTACACAGAGAAAATAAAGATATTTTAAAATTTTTATCTTGTTACAATTATTCTTAAAGTATTATTTTTAAAGTGCAAATATTTATTTTGTTTATAAGTATGTGACATTGTGGTTAAATCCAAATTTCAATAAGATCAGTTTTAATTTTTATATAAATGGGTAACAAGAATTAAGTTGTGCAGTATGCAGGAACATGGTATGATTTAACAACACATTATGTAAGTAATAATTTAAATAACAATACTGTTGATTTGCTATTGTAATGTTTATAAGACTAAAGTAAACAACTTTCTTCAGATAAATTGATATCTTGATATTAACTCATCTCCTGCTGAAGCCGAAAGTGACCAGTGTGTGCCAGGATAGCATGTACATCAATGCAGTCTGACTAGGCTCTATACTGTCAGTAGGTCAGATTTTGTATTTCAAATCAAATAAACTAAAAAAACACAAAGCAGCGCAAATCCATTATCAGGTATCAGGTATAGGGTTTAAAATTAAATATTTGCATCTTGTTATTTATGTTGATTATTGTCATCAATGCGTTTATTCAAATTATATGTAAAACATATCAATATTGATAACATAACTACAAAATAATACACTCTTTCACACTCTTTTATGATATCAATAATACCAACAAAAGCACTTGTCCTGTTTGTTTCTTGTTAGTTTTTAACAGCTTGTCTATCAATAACATTTTAAGTGTATACTGGTATATAAATATATAAAACATGTTATTTTAAGCTTTCTGGTGTAGAAATGTTTTTCTTCACCGATTTATAAATATGCTTTTTATTAGAATTGTTTGTTGTGATAACACAGTTGATCAGAGTCTAGACGATTGTAGACATGCTTCAAGGATCCTAGACACTTGTATAAATAAACAGTAATCCTTGTTGAAAGTATTTGTTTCGCTCTATGTCCTTGTGAAAACAATCTGTTTTACTCTATTTTGTGTATTGTTGTTACAAATAAGTTGACAATAAATAAGAATAAATGTTATTAAATAAAACGCCTGATAATAGAATATTGATGACATATTTTTAGGTTACTCTTTCGAAAATGAATATATATCTTTTTAGCAAGGGACTATCTTAGTTTGAACAGTATTCACATGTATATTTATTTTGTCATTCTTAAGTTATTACGTTTAATTTGGAAAAATTAAAGCAGAAAGACACTTGAAAGAATAAGATTCGCTATGAACGGTTGTTATACTGTCTTTTCAAGACTAACTTTGCTATTATGTACAGTAACATACATTCTTATTTTAAATTAATAGTATATCATACATCTTTTTTATGCAATCGGTAGTTGAATAATTATAACAAACGAGTAGGGTTATTTTAGAAAAAACATTTTTTGTTTTATGACCTTTGCGAAGATAGTAATTTCTGTCCCAACTTTTTTACTATAAACTGACTGATGACCTTCGAAATGACAGATATATTTTTCTGTACTTTTAGTTTCCTCCGGTAAACTTTAGGAATTCAAATATTTTGATTAGGAAATCACTTCAGAATAAAGAAAACATTTTGTATTGTCGTTTTCTTTATTGCACTGGTGATATTGATTGGCACTCATACAGTAAATATTCATGCAGGTATTTTAATTAATCTTTACTGTATGAAACTGTAAATGCACTGAAAAACAAAAATTCGCCCATTTTAGATTTATTAAGAATCATATTAACTTACCATAGTTGTATTTATAAATCTAAGCAGTGTATGAATTAAGATTTAATTAAATGGTGATATAACATGTATAAATCAGAACGTTGCTTTCTTTGAACTAATTGTATCTATATCTTCTTAGACTATATATTTCTTATTCTATGCTCGTCATGGAAACCTATACATGCTGACATATATGGTGTGTAGGGTTTCACTGTGATGAATGTATAGTTATAGCTATAGCAATACGTGAAAAATATACGCAGGTAGTTACAATATAATTTGATAAAATATTACACTTTTGCAAAATAAATAGGAATCAACTTAAGGAAATATATTATTAATTACAGTCATATATTTGTAAAATTGTAATACTTTAGTGTAATATTCATAATAATTGTACTTTCATTAAGCCAGTAAGTCGAGAATTATTATTCATCTCATTTTTATGTCAGTATTATTATTCCTACTTTCATTAGACTCTATGAAATTTTAATTTTACGTGATTTATATAACAACGAATAATGTGATTCACATTTGACGTACAATGAATGTGGGCAAATTAATTAAATTAAAATTCGTTTAAATTGACATTTTAGAACCATAATTGCAAGTCACATATGTTCATATAATCTTAAAGCCGTATAAGGAACATATTATCATGTCATTTCTTTCTTATACATTTATATCTTAATTCCACTAATTAAGAAACAAATTATACATATATTTAATATATCTTATATAATGAAATATTGTATCTTTCAAATTTTTAAAGGTTTGGAATAATATTGTTTTTTAAGTGCACGGATATTGCATGTTGATTAATGTCCACAACAATTTATCTAAAAATAAGTTAATATGCAGTGGTGTTTTCAAAAAAATCAAATTGATTTCTTCCTCTGTCAATATGAACAAAGTAGAAAGAAATTAAATAGTTAAAACATGATTAAAGTTATAACACTGTTCTACATGTACATTTACTAATACCAAAATAATATTTTCTATTAACATTATGGTCGGAAGATTGTATGTAACGCATAAATTGAGTCCAATTATAGAATTAAGATGAAATCTTCTTTTCTAATGTGTCCTTTATTTTCCAAAAGAAAAATAAATATCCAGGAAACTGTTTGTGGCCTAACAGCCAAATATATGTGAAAAACGTAATGACATTGCAAGAATATTGAGGAAACTTTGAAAATAAAAAGTAGAAGTACTCGTATATTGTAGGTATTGCGTCTTCATTTTCCGAAAGTTTTTAACATCATTTTCAAAATTTATTTGCGTATGAGCAAACAAAACCGAATTAAGTGTATTTTTGTTCTCACTACCAGTGTAATAATTGTCATATTGCATAGCTTCTGTGCATTAATGATGCAATATCGTTATCGTAAAATTTTACTACGCCCATAATAAATGAGCTAACATAGACAATCCTTTTAACGCACATTAGTCATGTGTGAGGATTTGTATTAAGTTGACGCTTTAGTACAGGTATATGTATTCCCATGTATTTTACATTTGAATAGTTTTATAAAGTTATACTTACAAAATGAATAAATAAAAATCTGTAAGGAATGTGTTGTCATAAACTTTTAATGAATTGTTCAACAGCATCATATATCTATACAGTATAAACATCGACTAAGGTCTTCTGAAATAATGATTGATCAATTGATATTAATATTAATTTTTATCTATATTGTTATAATCAAATATCAGACAATACTTAACTATTATCACGTGTAAGTGACACTATACTACATTGCAAGAACGATAATGTTTTCTAAAATTAGCCAATTTTTAAACAAACTGGTTTATCTTTGCGATTGTGCTTATTTTAGTAACATTTTTCTTTATACCGAAGAAAAAAATATCTAATTCAGCGTATATTGTTTGAAAAAAGTTTAATTTTTCTTTGTTTTCAACATTTTCCTATTCTACATTTCTGGCTTTCATTTGAATATATACAGTTCCTTATAGTGATAAGCATAATTTTAATGTAATTGTTAAGTAATTGAAAAGTTGAGTAAAAGCTAAACTAATGCAGTTTGTCTGGCTTGCGTTGTATTGTAAATAATACATATCTTACATTTTCTTTAATCTTACTATCGTATTATCTCGTGTGCACTTTCTTGCATAGTGTCATGTTGTGTATTTGTCGTTTAACGTTTTACATACTTTTTGTATGTTCCTATGACCTCTGACGTATAAACAAGGCAATTTGTGAAACAAATGTAAATATTTACCAGACACATTACGTATTAAAGGAATGCCAGTCATGTAAGTTATTTATCTGTTTTTTTTTATTTTTGTCAGTTATCTGCAATTATACCAAGTTATCAAGTTAGGATAATTAACTATTATACATAAATAGATTCAAATTAGTAAAGTAAATATCTGATATGTTTAGGCATGTGACGTTGATGAAAATTTATTCGGAATAATATTAATTTTACGGATTTTTACGAGCTACCTATTACTGAGAAACTGACAAATCGATTAAAACATTGTTTATCACATTTTTTTATTGATAAGATTACCGCTGTATTGTGTACGAAGCCTTTGATGTCTCAATCATTCATATTAATATACAGTAATATTTCATTGAGGCTTATATTGCAATTATCCTTTTTATGTCGTTTCAAATCCGTTTGGTCCACAGAAAAAACTGTAACGTTTTTATCTTCATAACGGATACTTAATGTAAGTTTCGCGGAAATACACGGCTTCTTTGTAATTTGTTTTTGGTGTGTGTTTGTTTTTTAAATTTTTTTATTGCGCATATACATCTCAAGGCCACAACCGTGGGTTATTTGTTTTAGTTTACTTTACTCGTTACAAAAATGTATCCGCGTTTGTAATAAAGTCATGACCGCATACGTACAAAAATTGCTGTAAATTCTTTTGATTTCCTAGAAGGACTGAAAGTAATGAAAATATCATAAAATACCTTGCACTGCTCCACCAACACATTAGCTCGACACTTGCGCCTTGACAAATTGACAAAGGACTTTATAATAGAAAAACATTGAATTAAAAAAAAAAAAAAAAAAAAAAAAACACCTTTAAAATTAAAAATGCTGCAGGCTCGATTTAATAATATTTAATAAATCCTGATTAAATAAAAATTGCATACATATAAGGTTAGCTGATATTTCTACGAACAATTTACATGCAGTGGGCTCTTAATTTAAGTGCTTTTTTCAAACTAATTTCAAATCATTATGTAGTCAATGAATTGTCTGTTTGACTAGTTGATAAATATTGTATACAAAACAGTCGTTAAAGGTTTAAAACATCTAATACAATTCACTTGGATAGCTATATATTTCGCTAAATTACTCGTAAATATTTCACATTTTTCAAAGACTTCTTGTAATTTACAACATATCGTGTTATTGTGTTTGGGTATTCAAATAGACTTAAACTTGTTTACTACGAATGTTTGACCTACTGCTGTTTATACAGGAGCAAAACGTTTATAGAGATATTTATCTTTATTCAGATATATTGGACGGATATAGACGGACGCAGTAGAGGATTGTATGGACGATATATGCATTAACGTGCAGAAACTTGCAGTAATACTAACATTACATGGAGAATATTTGTGACATTTGTTTGATTTGAGACATCACACAGAAAAGTATCAAAATGTTGATATTCTGTATCTTTAATTACTAACAATCAATCTGCATCAAGTCTGACATCATGTTCCGATTGGTTACGCTGTATGCCTCCAATCATACTGCACCATTCTTAGACTATTGCATAACGATTGGACTTACACTTATTATAAATAATTTCGACTTTTTCACATTCTGATCATGTCTTTCACAGGTATACATTAGTTATTTCATACGACATATCAAATATCCAGGGATTGCTTACAAGCTGTTTTTTCCAGATATTTGTCAAAAAACAATATATCATTTCAATCATAAATTTCATACACCAAATGTGTAAAAATATGTATTCCTTTAGCTAACTTGCATAACATAATCTGCATTGTTTGGTGCTACTTTAAATGACAGAGTTCAATGAAGGATTATAAGGTATACAAGAATATAAAATTATTATGCAGTTCGTAGACGAATAGCGCCATGAATGTTTAATTATATATCTCAGAAGATCAACCGACTTCACGTAAATTAGCTGCAAAGCTTCCTCACATGAAAGAATCCAATGCTTTTGACAACATTTAAACTCACAAGGCCAGTGATTAACATTTTGGATACTATCAAAGTACACCAGAATTTGTTTTTGAGAATTAGAAACCTTGATCATCATGGGCCTTTAAAGCTGGTATATTTGCCTTCACAACCTTATCATTTTCCTTAATCATTATTGTTTTTATAAATATGAAATTATATATGTAAGTGCATAGAAGGAAAAACGTTTTTTATCAAAATATTCATAAAAATAAAAAATCTGCTTCATATTTATATGTATAAAAAAAGAAAGTGATTTAAAAGTAGACAAATCAAAGCATGTTTTATTGATCGCTCTTGATTTGCTGAAACCAATCGCGACAGGACTCAACATTGCTAAGGACACAAAATAACAGAGTGTACTAAGTGAATGCATTCAATGTATCTCAACAATACGAAAACTATTCGTGGATCCACATACCAGGTGTCAATATTTATCAGTATATAAAGAGAAAGTGTATGTGTACTTATATATTTTACGAAAAAGGCTAACAGAAACCTATCAACAGAACAATGTAGGTAATAGCATGACGAATTAGTATTTATTATCTAGTTGCTTCATTTTTTTATCAAAAGCAATTGTTTATCGAAAGACCTATTAACCCTAAAAGTAATGTTATTGTTTGTTTGTTTTTTTTTTGTTTTTTTTTTCTTTTGTCTTGTTACAGTGTCTAAAAATGCTAATCATAATCCTAAAATCTCAGATGTTTTTTGCTCTTGCGTTTTAACAATAAGTGCAGTTATCATTAATAAGTATTTTCTATAGAGGTCAACCACTTTGTTTACATTTTCATACGTTTCTGTCACTATATTTCTCCTTCAGTGTTCTTTTTGTCTAGGCTATAAGCATCACACATGTTCCAAATACATTATTGTGACATCACAAACACATGTTTGCCCTTTCAACAGAATAAAAACATAAATATTTCTGAGGCTTAATGGGCATTTCATGTTTTAGATCCTTTATAAATATTAAACTAAATATCATCCATCCCTTGATTCAATTACTTTAACAAAAATACACAAAACCACTTGAGCGATAATTAATTTCTTTGTCTGGTTTGATCTTTCTTAAATTAAGTTCAGTATTTTCAAAATAAATCAGACTTACTGCATAGCTCTGACGTTTGTGAATGTCAAATTTGAATACTTAGTTCTCTTTTGTAACATATAATACAGCAAATAAACTCACGTTAATGTCATAACTTGTTTCTTGAAGAACATCATCTGTGTCTGATTCATAGAATAATTTTCAGCAAACACACTTTCTAAACGATTATCAATGGTGGTATCACTATTTATTTGTTTGCAAATGTATACAGTGTCTTTAAGCTCATTGTTTAATTACATCGTAGGCGTATTAGAAAATATATTATGCACGGAGACTTACACAATTGGAGTAAACTTAAATCTACTAAAATATATAATCTTAACTAATATCGTTACCATGAATAAAAAGCTACGAGTATCTAAACAATGTTACATTCACAATTGTATTTGATATGTGTAGGCATGTGACGTTGATGGACATTTATATTTGGAATTATATTTAATCAACGTATTGTCACGTGTCTACTATTACTGAGAAGCCGAATCATTGACTAACACATTGTTTATCATAGTTTTATTGATAAAATTACCAGGTGTATTATGCTTGAAGTCTTTGATGTCTCAATGTTGTCTATAAATATAATATAATTATATTCATTGAGATATTATTTTAATGCCGTTTCAATTCAATCTGGTCTCCATTGCTAGTAACACAGAAAAAAAACCCTGAAGGTAACACCCGTTAGTTATTACGTCTTTATCTTCATTGCGGATCCTTTATGAAAATTTTGCGGAAGTACTGGACTTCCTTGTATACTGTGTTTTTAAAAATATTTATTTAATAAAATGTTTATATACATTTCAAGGCCACAACTGTGGTTTATCTGCATTCATTTTACTATATTCAATACGAATATTTCCCCCTCGTTTATATTAACAACAATGTCAGCACAGTAAAAATATGCTATAGATTTAACAGTTCGGCTTATTTCTAATGTACTTTTATTGACTCGAAAAAGGGACAGTTATTTAAAAGATACACAATAACACACATAATACAATTATTCTTTGAAGTCTACATAATGAGTGTTATACTATATGGATAACGTTTAACTTAACTGCGTAAAATCTATAGATATTCTTTTAATAAATACATGCAAGTGTTAAACTAAGTACGCAAAAAACTTATATCACAATTTATCATTGTAAGAAAAATGTTGAAACTAACAGGTAGACATTCTCTGAATATTTCCTATGGTAGCTCTTAATTCCACTTATTATTTTCCTATATGTGACCATTCATATTACATGATATGTTTATCAACGCTAAATTTTGAATAGTTCTATATTTCTGATAGGTAAAGAGAAATACTCGGAATCGTACAACAACAATGAAAAACGTCATTAGGGAATGAAAATAAGGAAACAAGACATAAAACATAAGGATAACTTTCACAGCCTTACAAAAATTGCAATTGTCATGTAATTTTGTTGTGATTAATGCTTCCGAGGGATCACTTTGTTTCCAGATTATTTTACCGACAAAGTGGCCTGGCACTTTAGCATTGCCAACTTTTCTAGGAACCTTGTAAAAACCGGAAATACTAAAAAAGCGACCAAAACTGAAAATATTGCATGTTCGCTTTAAAAAACATTAAAACCTTCTGAAAAAATATACATCCTAGGATAGCTGATCTTTTTACGCACAATTTACAAGCAGTGGTCCCTTATTTCAAGCGTTTTAAACAAATTTCAAATTACATGTATTATGAAGTCAAGGAAGTGTCCTTTTCACACGTTGATAACTATTGTATAAAAAAATGTAAAAGTTATAAACCATTTGATAAAATTAAATCGTATTTGTACAGCTATTTATTTTGCTCAATTGCTCGTAAATATTTCACCTTTTTTCAAAGACATCTTGGAATTTACAGCATATCGTGTTATTGGGCTTGGTTAATTAAACAGAATGTTTGGCCTACTGTTGTTTATACAGGAAGCATCAAAACGTTTATACAGAGATTTATCTTAATCCAGATATATTGGACGGTTTATTACGCAATAGAGGATTGTCGAATTGTGAAAAACGATATCCGCTCCTAATTTGGAGATAGTTGCGAGAAATGCTAAGGATATATAGACAATATACATGTATGTTTGTTTTGATATAATACACAACACATTGAGAAATGACAAAAGGTGAACATTTTGAAACTTTGATTACTTTCAATCTGTATTAAGTCTGAAATCATGTTCTGAATGGTAACGTTATGCTTCCTATCATACTGGACCCTTCTTAGACTATTGCATAACGATTGGACTAACACTTGCTCTCCATAAATAACTTTAATGTTTTCACCTTCTATTCTAGTCTTTTCACAGGGTTGAAAAATGATATATTTCTGTTATTTTATATGACATATTATATAACAAGGGATTGCCTACAAGCTGTTTATTTCCAGATATTTGTCAATAACCATATATTATTTCAGTTATAAATTTGTTTAACGTACACCAAAAAGTGTCAAAAAATAATGTATGTATTTCTGTAGCTAACTATCATAACATAAATTTCATTGTTGTAGAGCTGCATTAAGCGACAGAGTTCAACAAAGGATGATAAGGTCCTAAATTTCGTAGGCGAATAACACCTTAAATATTAAAAGTACAAATCGGATGTTTTGGATTTAGTTCTTCAGGTATTGCTCCAAGCACATTAAACATCTCGAATTCTTTATTCATACTACGTTAGATATTACAACCCCATAACGGAAATTTTTGAACATCTTACAAAATTATTTTCAACAACAACTGTCTGATACCACTTACTGGATATTGTAATGTTAGCTAATTAGTTAAATATCTTTATTCTAAAGTGTCGTGTGGCAGCTGTAAACAAGTTGCCCTGTACTTCACTGCAGTGTTGGTATAGTAATTTGTCTGGTCCTGAAGGATTATTGATTCCAGAACGTTAGCTAGGGGCCGTGGGAGATGTTGCACATTTAAAAATATATCTCATAAACAGATTCGATCCAAGCGCGTCTGTTAAATTCGCAAAAGTATAATATTGATGTTCCATTACTTCTGTGGGATCAAACCTTCTCCAGATTTTCGACCTCGTAACTGACATAGCTCTTACATGCCACACATGGTGTGTTGTACCATTAAGGGTTGAATCCTTTCATAAACGCGCCGGTTATTGGCTGAAAACGATCATTATCTATAATTAATGCTATGACAAATACAAATTCAAACCCCTTTCTTTGACTTTGCCCTTAGGCCTATGGAATTGGGTCTTGCGTGTGACATATTATCTTCTTTTGGTAATACTGTGAGCCAATGTATTACAAAAGCCCTTTATACATGTTCATCGTGAAGTTATGAACTACACGCAAAGTATGTACTTTTCCTGAATTCACTCATGCCCGTTCGCACAAGCACATACGCGCGGGCAAACACATACAAAGACAGCAATACCACTACATGGTTAAAACTACACCAGAAATAAATGAATTTCAAGAAACAGGTCTATAAGCATTTCTTAAACTGCTACATCTGCATCACAACCCCGTATCGTTTTCCTTATTCGTTCAGTTCTCAATAAATTTGTAAATTTGAAATAATAAATGTGCGTACAAAGCAGAAACAAACTTGATTTTTATCATATCATGAATCTTAAATCTGATTTGTATCTTTAGAAGAAATGTGCTTTAAATCATATGTTTATTTGAACCTATGGATTTGCTGAAATCACTTGGAACATACATCAATATTGCTCAAGACACCCACATTATATAGTGTATTCAATGTATGCATTAAGTGTATCGTAACAGTGCGAACAGTATATAATGCGAAAGTGTCTGCGTACTTTTATAGTCCATGAAACAAGCTAACAGAAATCTATTAACAAAATCATGACATGTAGAAAGCACGAGGAATTAGTGTTTAAAATAATAAAAAAAATGTTTACCAAATGACCTATTTAACATAAAAATATTATTTTTGGTATTTCTCATAAGCTTTTGACATGTTACAGTGTCTACACAGCATCAATATTAAAACTGCTATTAAAGTTATATCTCAAAATCTATTGTCATGTCACAGTGTCTAATAAGTAACTCATTAGCCTTTTATCTTAGTTTATTTTTGTCTTTTTGTGTTTTGGCAATGTGTAAGTGCAGTTATTATCATTAAGTATTTTGCATAGAGGTCAACGGCTTTGTTTACATTTTGCTACCTTAATGGCACTTTATTTCTCATTCAATGATATTTTGTTCAGCTTAGGTTATAAGCATCACAGGTGTTCTTTAATCATTATTGTGACATCACAAACACATGTTTGCTCTTTCAGCAGAATAAAAAAAAACATAATTATTTTTGAGGCTTTATAGGCATTTCATATTTTAAACCCTATATAAAATTAATATTAAACAAAATATCATGGCATCTGTCCCTTCACGCATCTTCTATAACAACTTCACAATACCACATGTCCGATAACTAGTTTACTGGTATTTTGCTGGTTAAGTAAACTGAAATTGATATTTTTAAATTGGATCAGGGTATTTATCAATCTATCAGCCTTATAACTTTTACGTTTGTGAATGTAAAAATTGATTTAGTGTTAGTTTTATTTTGTAACGTATTATGCAGCTAATAAACTAACATTAATGTCATGAGTTGCTTTTGATGAAGATCGTCACTTGTGTCTGCTTCAAACGATAAACATCATCAAACATACTTTAAAGAAAAACGATTTACAATGCAGATCTCACTATTTTATTAATAAATAAATAAATTAATGATTAATTAATTAATTAATTAATTAATTAATTAATTTAATTATCTATTTATTCATTCATTCATTTATTTTGCAAATTTATTCCATGATGTCTTAAAGCTTATTGTAAAATGACAAAGTAGACCTTCCAGTAACACATTTATATTATACATGACGACTAATTAACTTCAATGGAGCAATAGCAAACAGGTTATCAGTAAAAACTAAGACTTAAACATAGGACATGATCTAGGATCTATATTTCAAGGTAATTTTTGGCTTTTTTATTTCACTCTTAGGTACACAAAGTTAGGGATTGATTTACAAAAATACATTTGGAATAGGGAGATCATCCGAAAGCAATGAATTAGACTGACATTTGCACACTGGCGGTCTCTACTTGGTTAAACGTTCGTATTTGTATAACTTTATTGTCACTTTATTTTGTTTAGTCTGATCTTAGATCATAGTCTATTTTTATGTGTACAATGACAAAACCCATACACTATGCTTTATGAATGAGGATTTGTTGACGTTTTACAAAAAAAAAAAATGTCAGATCATTATCACTAATGTTTATTATCATAACAATTCTGACACGTTTTTAAAACAATCCCATAGCGATAAAACGACTTACAGACACAAGTATAAACAAATAAAACTGGTTGCTAAACGTTTTTGTTCCGACAGAGTTGTGTCAAAAGTTTATCTGTAAGACACCCACATACTGTTTATGATAGACACTAAATGTCTTTGAAATATTATTATTACCTCCCTTTTTTTAGTTAAATATCACTGTTTAGCTTTATGCTTTATTTTATTACTGTGTGTACACGTATAAAAAAACAAAGATACTGTATGTGTAGAAATATTCGCGGGCTTCAAATTTTCGCGAACTGTGAACTCCCACGATGATTACAGTTATTTTCCTTATTTTTTAACCTGAGTGGTCAATGCGAATTCATGATTTTCGGCAGTCACCTCCGCGAATTCAAAATAGCGCGAATATTTGTAAAGACCCCCAAAGTAGACCTTTCCGCGAAAAGTTGCTTCCGCGAATTTTAATACACATACAGTATTAAAAATTTTTAATCTGTATTATTTTTAAGTGCAAATATTGGTTTTGTTTGTAAGTAATGTGATATAGCGGTTACATCTAAATTTCAATAAGATCAGTTTTAATTTTTATATAAAAGGGTACCAAGAAAAATGTGTGCATTATGCAGAAAGATGGGTTGAGTTAACAACAGGTAATGTGAGTTATTAATTAAATACAAAACAACTTCAGATAAATTGACATAAACTCTCATCACCTGCTGAAGCCGAAAGTAACCAGCTTGTGCCGCCAGTATAGAGCCAGGACAGCATGTACATCAATGCAGTCTGACTAGGCTCTATACTGTCAGTGGGTCAGATTTTGTATTTGAAATCCAATAAACTAAAAAAATAAACTGTTCCAAACACAAAGCAGCGCAAATCCATTATCAGGTATCAGGTATAGGGTTAAGAATTAACTATTTACCTTGATTATTGGCATCAATGCGTTTATTCAAATTATATGTAAAACATATCAATATTGATAACATAACTACGAATTAATACATTTTTTTCACGCTCTTTTATGATATCAACAATACCAACAAAAGCACTTGTATTGTTAGTTTCTTGTTAGTTTTCAAGAGCTTGTCTATCAATAAAATTCTAAGTGTATAGCAACTGTACTGGTTTATAAATATCTAAACATGTTATTTAAAGCTTTCTGGTGTAGAAATGTTTTTCTTCACCTATTTATAAATATGCTTTTGATTAGAGTTGCTTGTTATGATAACACAGTTGAACAGATTATAGACGATTGTAGACATGCTTCAAGGGTCCAAGACACTTGTATAAATAAACAGTAATCCTTGTTGAAAGTATTTGTTTCGCTCTATGTCATTGTGAAAACAATCTGTTTTGCTCTATTCTATGGTTGTTACAAAAAACTTAACAATAACTAAGAATAAATGTAATATTAAATAAATAAAAAAACAACCGGTAATGGAATATTGATGACATATTTTTTGAGGTTACTCTTTCGAAAATGGATATATCTTTATAGCAAGGACTATCTTACTTAGAACGGTATTCACATGCATCTTTGTTGTTACATTCTTAAGCAGTAGCGCTCAATATGGAAGACTTAACACAGAAAGACAGTTTACAGAATAAGATGTTCTATGAACGGTTGCTTTACTGTCCTTTTTAGACTAATTTTGCTATCATGTACAGTAACATAGTATTACATGTTTTATTTTAAATAAATAGTATAATTATTATACCTCTTTTTATGCAATCAGTAGTTGAATTATTATTACACATAAGTCGGGTTATTTTATAAAACATTTTGTTGTTTTTATATTATATGTATTTTATATTATAAACTGACTGATGACCATTGAAATGACATATATAATTTGCTGTACTTTTAGTTTCCTCCTGTAAACTTTAATCAAAATATATAGAGGATATTTGTTTAGTTCAGTGTAAGATCGGAATATAATCACCGAGTGAGCACCAAAAGGTATATTTCACGAGTGGCGCAGCCACAAGTGAAATATAAAACTTTTGGTGTTCACAAGGTGAAATATATTTCGATCTTACACTAAATTAAACAAATTTTCTTTTTATTATATGCAAAGAAACGTTTTAAAAAGACATTAAACCTAATACTGAATGAAAAGCGCGCCAAATAATAATACAACGTGACGTCATTTACGACGTCACGTCATTAAGTTGGTACCAAGTTCTGTGCACGCTGGTATTTCACTGAAACAACGTTAGGGGCTTAAATTCAAAACAGTGAAATTATCAAAGTGGTAATTTCACTGTTTCAAACAGTGAAATTACCATTTTTATATCACTGATATATTTCTATAAACCACCGAAAAGCATGTAATAAATTGCAGTCAACTATTTTGATTATGAAATTACTGAAGAATGAAGAAAACATTTTGTATTGTCGTTTTCTTTTTGCACTTGTAATATTTATTGGCACACATACAGTAAATATACATGCATGTATTTTAACTTATCTTTACTGTATGAAACTGTTAATGCACTGACAAACAAAAAGTCGCCCATTTGATATTTATATAGATACCATAGTCAATGGTAGGATACTACGTCATCGCGCACCTGCTAAATGCTCCCACTTGGACCATTTTTTCATCGACTCGAAGGTAAAATACAATTTTATTATAAGAAAACGTAAGAGTATTAAAAAATCATGTAGCGCACCAAAAAATGGCTATAGTACTTGAGATAATTGTAAAAAAAGTTTATAGATTTATTGCCTGGTTTAGGCCTGAAAACGGGATAAGTGTTTTTCTCTGAATGCTCCCACTCGGACTTCTCCCGAAACATATATGAAATAAGGTTGAAAACCTTCTTTAAAATTATTTAATACTCTTACGTTTTCTTATAATAAAATTGTATTTTACCTTCGAGTCGACGAAAAAATGGTCCAAGTCCATTTAGCAGGTGCGCGATGACGTAGTATCCTACCATTGATAGTTGTAAATATAAATCTAACTTGCGCGTATGTATTAAGAAAGAATTAAATGGTGATATAACATATATAAATCAGAACGTTGCTTTCTTTGAACTAATTGTATCTATATCTTCATAGACTATATATGTTTTTTTTCTATACTCGTCATGGAAACATATACATGCTAACATTTATGGTGTGTAGAGTTTCAGTGTGATGAATAAATAGTTATTGCAATCCATGGAAAATATACGCAGGTAGTTACAATATAATTTGATTAAATATTACTCTATTGCAAAATAAATAAGAAACTTTAGGAAACATATTGTTAATTACAGCGATATTTTTTTCAAAATTGTAATAACTTAGAGTAGTGTTCATAATAACTGTACTTTCATAAACACAATTAGTCAAGAATTATTATTCATCTCATTTTTATGTCGGTTTATTATTCCTACTTCCATTAAATTCTATAACATTAAAATTTTACCTGATTTATATAACAACGAATAATTTAAAGTGATTCACATTTGAAGTACAATGTATGTGGGCAAATTAATTAAATTAAAATTCATTTAAATTGAAATTAATTTCAGAACCATAATGGCATGTCACATATCTTCATAAAGCCGTATAAAGAATATCTCATCATGTCATATCTGACATTAACACTTATTACTTAATCTCACTAATTAAGAAACAAATTATACATTTAATTTATCTTATATAATGAAATATTGTATCTTTCAAACTTTAAAAAGGTTTAGTATAATACTGCTTTTCAAGTGCATTGATATATCATGTTGATAAATGTCCACAGCAATTTATCTAAGAAATAAGTTATTATGTAATGGTGTTTTAATGAGGTCATATTGATTTTGGAAAAAAAATCCACAACATATTGTTATTCTTTCATCGTTTAACAATGCATATGTTTTGATTAAATAATCATGTATTATATTATTATATTATGACTTTATTGGTTATTAAAATATTTTGTGTATGATTCATAAAATTATCAAACGTTCAATTATATCAATTTTGAAAATAATTCTTGGCTTTAAACATGAAATTACCAGATAACTTTTATAAGCATGTTGGTTTGAAACAATGGGTATCACTCTATCCATTACTTTTAAATGTTTCCTAAACGAAATATATATGAAAAAACTATTCTCACTTCTTATTCCTAGAGATCAGTGTGTTCAGAAAAATAAGTAATAGAAAGAGCATCGGAACACGAGGCTATCTGATTTGTCCGAGCCCCCCCCCCCCCCCGCCCCCCCCCCCCTCCGAGTATAAATCAGATTGCCGAGTGTTTTGATGTTCTTTCCCTTTTGTATCATAGTCAAGCATAAAAACACGTTCCCTGTTGTCACAACATGAAACCCCAGAAAAAAGGTAACCAATGAACGAGCATCTGAATATGATATTTCTGTCGCTTTCCCTTTCTCTGCCATCACAATAAGTAAACCGCGGCAAAAATGAGCCAATCAATGGGCATGCTCTGGAGTGCGGGTAACTAATACCTGCACTCCAGTTAACGCACTGTGCATGTATATGTATACGATTTAACTCTGCATGACAGCTTTTCAACAGAAAGGTCCCAAAACTATGATACAAATAAATTGATATATCATAAAAGTTATGGACACGCAACTATCTGTTACATATACCTAAATAAAGATTTTTCACTATCAACATTTAATTTAATAATCGGTAGATTTAACGTAACGCATTAAAAGAGCACATTTATAATGTTAAGAATTTAGATGAAGATGAATTTGAATAATCTTTTTTCTAACGTGTAATATTTTGAATTAAATTAAGAAATGAATATCTAGGAAAGCTCGTGGCCTAGTAGTGAAATTTATGTGATACAGTAATGACATGATACTGCGTCTTCATTTTCCGAATGTTTTGCAACATCATTTTCGAAATGAGCAAACAAAACCGAAGTAAGTGTTTTGTTGTTATTTGTTGGACAGCTAATGCAAATACCTGTGCTTAATTCTCAATACCAGTGTAATAATTGTCATATTGCATTGCTTTCATGCACTTATGATGCAATATCGTTGTCGTAAAATGTTACACTGCCCATGATAAATGTGATGACATTTGTCAAGTGAGATGATTTGTATGAAGTAATTGCTGTAGTGCTGATATATGAGTCGTCTTAAATACTAATTGTATTTTACATTTGATTAATAAAATTAAACTTACAAAATAACTTTATGAAAATCTGTAGTATCATGTTATTATATTATTTCAAAATTAATTTTAAAAGAATTTTTTTTTCTACTGGATTGTTCAACCGTTACAATTGCATCTTATATTTGTACATATTAAACATCGACAATGGTCTTCTGAACTATTGGGAAAGTTGTCTGGGATTTCATCAATTGATATCTATTTCTTTTTCTCTTTATTAATATTTTTGTATATCTGACAATATTTAACTTTTATCACATGTTAGTGACATTATGCTATAATACTGGAATATTTTTATTGAAAAAAAAGCTATTTTTTATGTTAAGATATGTATCTTTTTGATTGATTCTATTTTTCTTTAAATCACAACAAAAATAACCTAATGCAGAATATAATGTTAGAAAAAATGTTTCATTTTTCTGTGTTTTCAATATCTGTTATAATTATCCTAAGCTTTTAGTTTTCGTTTTTTTATAATACACAGTACGTTATACTGATAAGTAATGTTTAAATATACATGTTAAATACGGACAAGGGTTTTGTTAAGATTGAATATTCCGGATATAATAATCTAAAGGTAAAGAAACTTGAATTAAATAATTTTCGACTCCTATCATGTATAAGTCATTACCCATATCACCACTAACATGTCTGTATGATTTTTTGTTGTTTGTTTCTTTGTTTTTTGTTAAAATGATGTTTGATATGGTCATTAGCCGATCTCAGTAAAACATTATTTCTACCAAACATATGAATAATAAATAATTGAATAAAAGTTAATGCCTTTTGTCTGGTTCACGTTGTTTTGTAAGTTATACGTATCTTGCATTTTCTTATTCTTACTTCTAGCGTATTACCTATAAAAAAACCCATCTCGTATGCACTTCCTTGTAAAGTGCCATTTTGTTTATTTAAACATATAAAAACAACAAAAACTGAATTGTGTCCTTTTATGTTGTACATACCGAAAAGAAACATTTTCAAAACAGAACGTAGGTCTAAAATATTTTATGAACAAATCACCTTTCAGACTTTTGAAATGCATGTATTTCTCGAAAAGAATCACTAACTGTTGATATATTACATTATTTGTATAACATGGTATATATCTACTTTTATCAGTACAATCAATCAGCTACAGGTGCTGTTTTTGTTTTATAATTCTGACAATTAAGATACCTTGAGATAGCATATGTTTCCAATAATATAAAGTACAAAAATAGTTTATAATTCATAATTTGTTTTAACAAGAAATCATATATAAATTATTGATATTTTATTGGCAAAATTCTTCAAACAGCTGAGAATTTAGTAGGTTGTATTTTGCTTGGAATTTTAAAACTACATGCATAGTAGATTTTTTTAATTGTTATTTCTTCTTGGTGCATTGGACAGGATAGAATGGTAGATTCAGAAAAGTAAATGCAAATGCAGTTATCCGATGTGAGACATGTTTCTAATTCGTGCGTACAAAACCAAATTTCATATAGATAGTTTTTAGTATTTGTTTTCTTGATGTTTAAAGGTAGAATAAGTTGTAACTTTCACAAAATTGATCGACTAGTGTCTATTGAAGGATATAAAGATATCATGCTAACGTTGGAGTTCGGTATACTGTTGAATTATTTCCGTGCTATAATGCTTTACTATTGCTGTGACTTGAGAATTGTTTATGTAATGTCCTGCCAGTTATTGCTTTACACATTTAACATGATTAGTTATTACAAAACAGACATTATTTATTTGATTATTATGAAGTTAACAGAAAATTATTTAATTAATAAATATGAATAAATAATGATAAAAACATGGCATATTTATATAACTAATCATCATAACAACTGAAATAAACTTAATTGATATCACTATGAATATATTTTGGAAATGCATCTATGCACGTGTGGTGTTATTAAAATCTATGTTTACTGCCACGCATGATAAGCTAGTCATGCAAACGAGAGTTGCGAATTAAATGATAATACTGTAGACGATGTAGTACTATTGTCTTTCTCGTTTTTGTGAGGGTTTACAATAAAATATTCTTCAATTTTTTATTACGGAAGTTCCATTAAAAGGCACATTATACCCCAGAAACGAATAAATTGTTTCTTATTTAGAAAGATGAAATATGAGTTTAAAAATGTTTCAATGATTGTTTTAGAGCATATTTGATTCTTATTATCTGAA
>NW_026851716.1:0-32571 GCF_026571515.1 Ruditapes philippinarum
TCGACCTTTTGTCAAAGCTAAACTGAACTAAACTGAACAACTCTAAGAAAACAAAATCTTTTATCATTTCTCGTAAACCAAACCCCCACACACCCACACCATCCTCGCGTATTTATGAACATGTTGAAATCCAGGAGGTATCTAGCCACAAACATTTAGGTCTTATCTTTGCAAATAATGTGAAATGGAATACTCACATTGATTATGTACTTGGAAAGGCTTATCAGCGCAAAAATATAATGCAAAAGCTAACGAGAACCGATACAAAATTACATACATTTTATTTAATCGGCTAATATTAGAATAAGGTTATATAGTTTTTTATCAATTGTATACTCGAGCAAAATATTGCAGTATGAGGTTGCCCGTATTGTTACAGGTGCAACTAAACTAGTCTCTTTGTAAAAGCTTCTAGATGAAGTTGGTTGGGACACTTTAGAATCCAGTCGTCAGAAACATAAGCTACTCTCTTTCTACAAGATGAACTCCAACCTAACGCCATCTTATCTTTCAGATCTATGACCGCCATTAGTTGAACAAAATTATCTCCTCCGTAACCGTGAAAATCTTAGTATACAAAGAACTAGAATATCGCTGTAATCATATATCCCTGCAACAACTAGCCTCAACCCTTCTTCATGCACTGTAGGCAGTATGATAATATCAGACCTTCATTGATATATGTTATCAATACTTATTGTATTGTTTCTATTAAGAAACACATCTTTACCAGTTGGAGAGAATGAATTTATATGCAAAGCTGTTAATACTTATATTGAAAAGTCTAAACGTTTTGACTGATCTGAAAAGGTCCTTTTTCTTTATGAATATGTCATTCTGCAGTTCGTCCAATGTTATACATGTAGCTTCACACTTCTTTACATCTTTAAATTTTCACATATTCTTTACTCGGATTTCTTTCCTAGTTTAAACTTCTTTACACTTCTTTTCTCTGGATTTTTTTTGGTTTGTTTTGTTCTTCTTTCGTCTTATTTTCTTACAACATGTATAATAATGTTAACATATTTTATCTTGGATGTAACAATTTATTAATCATCTGTATCGCAAAAATTTGTACCGATGTCTAGCTAAAAGTGAGCTTCCAGTTCAATCCACTTTATCATGATTTTTTATAAATTATGTGTTTGATGTGCAATATTGTAACTTGATAGAAACTAAATATGTTTAAACCATTTGTCACACACACAAACGCACCAAGTCTCGAACGCAACACACACGCATGCGCGCACATACACACTTTAAAAATAGTCGGGACCTATCTTTTAAACCATAATGATCGGTAAATCTTTTTCCTTTGTTTAGAACATTTCATTATTGTCAGGTAGATGTCAATAGTACACCTACGCTTTTTTATGCTTCGTACATTTCAGGAAACATCATGGCTGCATGTACCATAGGAAATGTCATGGAATATTAAATGATTTTGTGCAAATTTAGAAAGAAGTAAATATTTTAATATTTTTTGTTATTGCAAATGAATTCTTCTAAAAACATATTCCGATCCCTCAATAAACTATGGCATTTTATGTCATGAAATATTCAATAGAGTTTGTATCATTTCTCCCTCAGAATACGAGTTACAGAATTGTAAAAAAAAATCATCTGTCTATGCAAAATATCGCTTTTTCCGATTCCTTAAATCCAAATAAACTATTTTACGCCGCAAACATTTGCAAACCGTCATCTATCATCAATGAGAATTATTCTGAATAAAAAGTAACTTATATGTATTATCTATGTAAATAATTATATTAATGACTTTGATACATACGATATTTTTATAATGTTTAATATTGCTTTTTCTCGTTATATCTAAACGTATATAGAAATGTACTAGCTTTTCTTTATATCTAGGCCAGCATCTTTATTTTGATAGCTGCTATGATAGATTCCCAGAAATGATTAATTAAATGTCATGATAGCTATTTTCATCGATGATTGTTACTAAGCGAATGCCAAACATTCGCATGCGTCATTACCTGTTTCATATCAAGTTTGACGTATCTGCCATATAGGTGTGCAAACATAACAGTCAAAGATAACAAAACTAATACCCGAGATTAAGTCCTGTGTTTATCAAGGACAATTTAGAAATGTTAATTAGAATAAAAATATGTCTTAGCTGTTTTCGTCATTAATCAATGGACTGAAACTACGTTATTTTCTCTTATTTTTCTTAGTTCTACCCTTTTAAACTTCTTACTTTTTTGTATGGACATTCACTTCACTAAACATGATCAAAATATCATCTGTTTCCTATTATCAGATTCCATGCTTCCATGAACATTTTCAGATGTTAGCAGTGAAACATTAAGTCCCACGTTTGTTCCATTCATTGCTTGTTCTGGTCACAAACAGCATAACAAACAAAAAGGTCACACCAACACCTCAAAAGGTCATACATGTCTGACATTTCTACAGCATTACAAGTGGACGAATACCTTGTGCATTATAACAGGCACGAAAGGGCATTCGGTAGAGCAACCGACGTTCCTTAAGCTAGCTAGACAGCTTCTTTCAAGGAAAGAATCAAAGTTTTCGGCGGATTTCGGACGAAGATCAGTGAGGAGCATTTGGTTGGACATCAACGACCTAAATCACTCGACGAAGGACGCCCCTAAAACATAAGAATAACATAGTGATTAGAATGCATGCTACAAATTCAAAAGCAAAAACTTAACAAGTTTGTTTAAGAAATAATATATCCCAAACTGTGATTTTATTGCTCAATAACATCACTGTTTGGAGTTCGGATGCGAGGAATTATATCACGAGGGCGTAGCCCGAGTGATATAATGATGCGCATCAGAACGACAAACAGTGATGTTATCAAGCAATAAAATCACCGATTTTGATATATTATTTCGATTCTAACACGACATCAACAAATAAATGCTGCCGTACCTGATAATTAAGCTAAATTGCGCCTGATTTGTTTCCGTACTTATTGTCAGCGCGTCACATTTTAAGTGGTTACGTCACTTGTATAATGATTACGTCACATGTCTAAATATAGAAAGTTAAACAGTGATTTTATAGCATAATAACACACACTTTCGGTTCTTCTATGTTCAATCGGGAAAAATGCGGGTCGTGTTAGAATATCTCTTTTAAGAAAGTAACATAACGTTATTTTAATTATTATATTAACGATATTGCCCTAGTAAGTTTGAAAATTACGTTCGCTGCAAGTAATTCTGATTGGTTTAAAATCAGGTGCAGTTTCTCCTTAGGTTACGTTTCTATTTCTTTTACGATCAATAAGGCTTCATACATATCTTATTTATATCAAATTAATATGTGATAATTTGATACATATTTGAATAATGCACATGAATACTTTACCTTTTGTTATCAAATTAAAATTGTGAGTACAGTGTTAAATCCTGCATTCTCGGTACTCGTAAAGCGGTCGCACTCTTAGCTCTAAAGGAAGTGCATCGGATAAGAAATACAAAGTCGCGAGTTCTATCCACGTGGCGTAGTTGCTCCATGGCAAATTATCTCGGACATGAATGTTAATAAATTATAATTGTCTTTCATGACTGATTCAGAAATCATGTCGGACTTTTTAGGTCAATACGGTCACAAAAGACCCTAAGTTAATTGAGTTCGTTGATATGACACTTATTTTGTTTGTTTGTTTTTTTATTCCGAAGACGAATACAAATATTTTCCAGTGAATGCAGATATTTCGGGGAACGGAAAGGAGAAAAGGTAAGGAATTTATTGTAGTTCATACATGTACCATGAACCGGGCAAAATTGGCAGCTTTAAAACTATGCATGTTATTTGGCAGTTAAAACATATCATAATCAAGTCATTATCTTTTATACTATATTATATAACGATGAAGACGCACTCAATTATAATTTATTGTCTAACGCATTATAAACTGTTTTCTTTTCTCTATTTATTTACTTAGAATAATAAAAAAATATTTCGAATGACGATTTATCTAATTCTATTATAACTGGTTTAAAGAAGTCGATTATTTAGTGTATACAGAAGTAGAAAATTTACAATATAACGTAAACGCCATTAATTAATGATATTAAATAATATTACATGATAATTAAATATTTTTTCTAATAATCAAATGGTTGCATATAAAGAGCGATTGTATCTAAAATTGTTTCTATTTGAGAATCTAAATAAATACAGTGTTTGTTATATGATGATACCATTGCATGCTTTATTAAATGTCAATGATGTCTCTTAATATATATTTGTACAAACGCCTTTGAAATAAGTTATATTTTACTTGTTATATTTTTTTTCGAACTTACTAATGAACAGTATGAAATTATTTTGTTTTAACTTAATATTTTTTTCTACAGAATCACTTATTTCACGCACAAAACGTAACAATTGAAACAGGGTCATACTATGCAAATCATTATGTCACTAGATCTAGAAGCCTGTGTCAATACAAAAAGGACACTAGGTTACAATTTTACAGACAATTGATTAGGATTATCTACATTGTCACTCCAATGAGGAAACATAGCGTTAGTAACAAATTAATAGGCAAAGTAAGTATAAGGTTTTCCCCGAAACCTTTCTTGAAATGAATTCATATCTGGGGAAAAGTTAGCGCTTATATAATTGAATACTCCTCTCAGCATTTCTTTTATGTAAGATCATTGATAACGATAGATAATTTAAAGATCCTGTATGTTTCGTGATTGATATTGTTACTGTGTGTATGTATATAACTATGCAAATAAAAAAAATTTCAAACATCGAAGAATATGTAAAATGTGTACTTCAAATATTTGTGCACATTATATTTAATCAATAAATTATATGCATTCATTTCTTATCGGAAAATCTGAGAAAATAATTTTTTAATTACCTCCCTTTATTTACATGAGTAATAATTTTATAAAAAAGTGCTTATTGGAACTTACAATATTGACAAATCTTAATTTGAGTGTCATATTTATGAAATAAAAACATGAAAAAAATACGTAACAGGATCTTAAAGATATTGCAAACTTAAAAATATTTCAGTCGATACATTCACGAAAATCAATTTATCAATAAAAACATATACTCAGAATAGATATTATTTATACTCAGAATAGATATTTTTAATAACAGAACGTTGTATGTTCAACGTTTTTACAAAGCCAATACTTAATAATTTATATTATACAGTCATGGTAATCTTTACACTTTCACCTGGTGACTTTGTGTCATGAACCATCTCTACTTTGAAATTAATCAGGCGTTCTTACTTGGGATTTGTCATAAAGATACATCGGACATAAAAGCTTGGCAGAAATAAAAACATTTCTTGGTCATAATGGAACTTTACATAATATTCTGAATTATGTTTTTCAATATGTTGGTAAGACTTCATTTTGATTTATAAGTTTTAAAAACGACCCATAATATGCTACTGTTATATTCAAGAAATTATCTCAGATATCCATTAAGACTCTATAGCACTTTAATAAAGTTAAACTGACATCATGCTCATTTAAGTGAATATTGTACCTGTACAGGTCAAAGTAAAGAAACATTAGGTTCTGCCAATACTACTCTGCTTTGATTCATAATATAATCAATAACCCATGTGACTAACGGAAAATATCTATATATATCCTTCGGAATTTATCATCACTTTTTAATTGATAAATCAGTTTGGCAGTTTCTTAATATTTAAGGTAGTCTTAACATTTTTCAATATCAATTATTGGTCAATGACCATTATCAAAGCAAATCTCTTTAAATATAAAGCCAATTAAGCTCATCAAAACAGCGAAAGCATGAACATAATGTCACTTATGCTCTAAAGAAGATGTACGTGATAAATGTACGTAGCAAAGTGTTATGAAATGACATTTGAAGAAAAAAAGAGCAAAATGTATTTCATCAAAGGAAAATATTTTAAACCTAAACTCATGAACCTAAAATGATTGAGCCGTTACGTCAAAGAAATTCATTTTATAACAAAGGTTCGCATAATATCAATATTTAATTTATATTTCCAATGCAAAAGGATTAATTATCAGATGTGTTTCATATACAACCTCTATAAATGTACTACAGAAAGCTTTAACTTACTATTCCAGTACAAAACAATAACCACATTCTAATGAAACTATGAAAATAAATTACATAACAATCTTCTATCACATTAAACCCTCTCACACCGTAGGTCATTTAAGAATGAGTGATGTTGGTTTGATATTAAATTATTTCCCGGATTGGATTAATTCAGGCGCTTTATTTGTAAGTTTTAATTGATTTCGTTTATTTATAATTGACAATAAAATTTATTATTTATTAAGAAGGGTACCATCCCCCTTATCTTTTTAATACGTTATTCATCTTTTTCCCACCCAAAAGTTCGGCTGAAATAATGGTTCGAACTTTATCTGATGCGTTTAATTAATTTGAGTTTTTGTAAAGGCAAGGTTCCTTTGATTTTTCATATGTTCGAACTTTAATTGTTTCTTATTCATTTCTTTTTTTTTTCTTTTTTTTTTTTTTTTGGCAAGAGAAAATATTATTTTACTTACTTATGTAGCCCCAGAGAAATGATAAGGTATTGCTGCTTTTGTATGTATATTTTAAGATCAACTAAAAAACGTTTTGTTATTTTTGTTTTTTTGATAGCTTTCTCACACAAAGAATCCGATGTCGCTTGCTTGGCTTGAACTTACAGCGGTGTTAGGCAAGTTGGTTTAAGTCAACAACCTTAAAGCATACATATCAAGGGTGTGTATCGATATAGCGTTTCGGTAAAAAATGAGGATAAAATATTAAAAGAAAGCATCGCCAGAACTTTTCCATTATCGTAAATAGCAACAGTTGTTTTTCATTTTCTTTTTTCTATTGCTTTTATTTGATTTTGTTCAGACTTTTTTTTCTTAGAGAGACTGAGTAATTAAATTGAAAGATTAGTGTTCGTATTCATAGAAAAATTTTAACTCTTTGAAATATTAAAAAAATGAATATTCTTTGCAAATCACACCGACAGTGTAAAAAAAGTCATTGTTACATATTATTCAAAATATTTCAACGAAAATCCTTATTGTGCGAATGAATGACAAAGTACCTTCCATAGTATTTCCTATTTCATGTGCGCCGATGTACTCAAGCTAATGATACATTGTTTTATTCCCCTACCGGTTTAACCGGAGAGCCATGGTCATGGCCATGACTTATTTTGATATTTTTGATGTTATTGTCGTGACATCAAATAACTAAAATTAGTAACTAAATTGACCAATGGATATTTATCACTTAATGGTTAAAAGGAACTCCACCAAAGAAAACGTAAAATTTGAATTTCCTACATACATCAACTAGGGCACTTAAATTAGACAGATATGCAAAGATATTTCAGAAATATATTCAGACAAAAATCGCCATTATTTGTCTGCAAGTTTAGCTGATTTGATGAAACGCGTTGTAACGCTATTTGATTTTGGATCATTTAGTCACAATAATTAAGATAAGTTTTCTGGAAAATCGCAGTGAGCGAATGATCTGGAAGTTGCACACAGGTTATTTCTCTAGATCTGTATGCCCAACGAGTTCTATTTGTTTTTGAAAAGATGAATTACCTAAATTTGAGAAAGAAAATAAAGCCCAATTTAATGCTATATGGACCTTAAAGTGATAAGCCGATGAAAGGCTATAAAATAAATAAACAAGTTAAAGGCAATTTTTTTTTTCATTTTCCCTTAAATATTTTGAAATTGTTATTCCCTTTTGCAAAGCAGCGGGAAGGGGATTATAGATATGGCCTCCGTCTGTCAGTCCGACAATCCGTAACACTGAAGTGTCCGCTCCATAACTGTTCACCCCCTGAAAATATTTTGAAATAACTTGGCACAACTGATGACCATTATGAGTCGTTGTGCAAAGCGCAATAATTGGGTTGTAAACCCCAAGATCAAGGTCAAACTTAAAGGTCAAGTGGTAACAATATGACAAACAAGGAAGGGCGGCGTTCAATGAAAGCAATTCTCATTAGACACAGGTCCAACGACAAAAAGTCCGTCAGGACACCAAATAAAAGAAGGACAGGGCACAAGGCAAAGCACGGACCCGGCGATAATTTTAATATTTACACATAATAGAAAATAATTGAAACCAACAAGGAAATTAAAAAAAACAATTAATTAATAGAACTTCAAATATAAAGACACCAAATGACATTAACACTGTCGGTGAGACTTAACTTGTTTTTCATATTTTAACACCAAATAACAATAAAGCATCGGAAATATTTTATAACATTAAATTGTGTTGTTAACCATAACGTGATAGCAAATCAAGTAACGTGGCAAATTAAATTTGTCGTTATTTAATTCAGATTTGTGCATTCCATTCATAATTTTCAGTATCTAACAGACAGGGTAGTCAGTAATTTCATGTATTTTAATGAATCTTTAACACATTATTTCGTCATAAGTCAATATAAATAAGCTATGTTTACAACCGTGTTTACCATAGAAACTAAATAGAAAGAACATAATATCAGGAGGGAAATGCACCTGCTTTTAATCTCATTAGAACACTGTATATCATATGGAAAGTGTGTTGGAAGCTTATGGGAACTATATCGCGCAACACGAAATTCTTAAATAAATTAAAAAACAAAACAAAAAAAAACTAAAATTCTTATTCAAATAGCTGCCGGTGTTCTTTTTGCCATGCCAGTTTTTGGCAAATTCAATCCATATTTTCACACGCTTTAAAAAATTAAAAATATCTAAAATTGTTATATTATGTAATATGTTTAAAAGTAAATAAGTTTCGTCCCATGGTAAATTGATGTTTTGCCATGGCAACTATTTCGTAATTTCTTGTGACAAACTTTTTTTAAAATGCCTAAATTTTATTGAATTTTAGTGAATTTTATTTTAACACGTAAATAAGGGGTATTGTGCTTCATAAAAAAGGTTTATGTATGGCAAGGATGCAGACAAGAAATAAACTGGTGAATACGTGTAAATCGGTATAAAATTTGGAAATTTACTCAAAAACTACAAGATTTTAATAGGCGATGAAAACTGGCTTATGATTAGTTTTTGACGCAAAATACAAGCTTAATCATTAAAGTTTGATTTAGCACCTACTTTTAAAGATGAAAATAACCATTTTTGAAAAGTGCTTTTGTAGTATATACAAAAGTTTTCAGACGAACCCCGTGACAGTTATCACAAGAACTCCTGACAAGTTATCATAAGAGCTACATCATTCGTGTAACAGTTCCTCTCCCGTGTTACTTATAGGGAATTGGACACACTTGAGTTACACATTCTCATCTTTTGACAGTTGGTGCTGTGCAACGAATACTTCACAGTCAAATATTTCCTACTTTGACTTCCACTATCTTGCACATGTTCTTGATATATATAACCGAGTAAATTCACTTTCAGAGCTTCTTGACTCAGTTCCATCGACTACTTAGAATTTAAGATTTAATTCACTCATTTTATAACCAGAAACTAACCTTTAAACAATTTTTGTCGCGGTATGGTCGGTTATATGTCAATTGGACGTTAAGCCTAAACAATTTATTATCGAAACTTTCATGAATAAATTGATTCAAGAATTAAACACAATTAACGAGGCTCTTATTGTTCTCCTGCACAAGACAAGAATGACAATAACAAAAAATAGTAAAATGATCATTCCAACAATCCTCGTGAATTTGTCACTATAGACAAAGAAGGAAAAGACGGTGTTAAACTGCAAATAAACACTGGTTAGGGACTTCTTGTATATTCGTCTGTTATGTTGTCTTCCTCGATTATATTGTTTACAATGCCTTTTATAGCAATTATAGAAAAGTATTTTTATTTATATTTTCAGTTTTTATTATGTTTTCTTTTCATTTAATACGGAAATAATATCTCACATACAATAACGCCACAGATTTGATCCATATCAGTTTAAATATTTTGACAAAACGGAGTCAATCCGTAAGCAGCGTAATGACTCCTAAGTACATGTATACAGTTCATTCATAACGCTGACGTCATTTCAAACATACAAGAATGATAAATTGGGCACTGATGTTAACAAAATACAATCCCTTCTAAGACTTAGTTTTTATTGTTGAAAACTTGATAAAATAACATTTTTTCTTATTATTTCTTTTGTTTAATACATTCTATGTCTTCAAAACCGCCGTATGAACACAACTGCGGATGTTTCAAAATTCCACCATGTTCGTGTTTGAATGTTGCATTCTGCTTAAGATGTTGCTAGGGGGCGTACACATTGACTTGCACTTTCGATTTTCGTCTATGAACAGGCTCAATCAAACCGAGCCTGCAACATTTTCAATTTTGCCGTGTTTGGCTTTTTTTAAGGATTATGTTTTTTCTCTATTTTAGCAACAGTAGGGTGCAAGATCCAATGTCCAGCTTTATACGAAAATCGGCACCGTAAGTTATTTCCGATTTAAAAAATTACATTAGTGATCTCCCTTATTTTATCTTGTTAGAATCGAAATAATATCGGTCTAAACGGTGTTTATCGGCTATTTTACACCGGTTTTGTCGTTTTAATGCGAAAAAATTATCTCTTAGGCCTACGGCCTTCGTTGTCAATTCCTACGCATCATGAATCTACCGTATTATAGACTGAAAAAGTAACAGCATGAAGGTCATCTATAGACTTTGGTCGGCCTTCCTTTTTAGTACTAGGAAGGTATATATAAGGAAGACTATGTTTGTATTAAACTTTGCATTTCTGTAGGACGGATTATTTTGAAGGTTTGAAACTATAGACAATTGTAAAACAATTGCAATTTGTTAAATTCATTGACTAAATTACATTACATAATGACATATTGTAAAGAAAAAAAATATTTAAACTAATACATGTATTTGGGTTGTTTTAGTTGTTGTTTTGTTGTTGTTGTTTTTGTTGTTGTTGTTGTTGTTTTTTTTGTTTTTTTTTTCTAATTGCTTAAACTGTTTAATTCTGTCAATTCCGTCATATCTTGAGGTTATATGACGTTGATAAATAAGGTTTATCAATTAACACCATAATAGATTTTATTCCAAATACATGTGGGTATTATACCCATGAGCACACAGCATATATACAAACATACATACATACATAAACATAATATCAAGGTCATTAAACATATATAACATATATTTAGCATTTACTGTATATTTGAGTCATAAGTTTGCTTTAATATGAACAGAATAACATATTACAGCAAGGTTTAAATGAAGCACAGGTTTTACATAATGATATCAATTAAGTAACATTACATTTACCTTCCTATGTACTATGATTTACGAATATTCAACATTTGTTCTTAATTCAAACATTTTTAAGATAAACATTGATAATTTTCTTATAACATTTTCATTTTGAGATGTTAATAATTCAATAAATTTTGGTATATTTGTTTTTTTTTCCAATAATATTTATCTATGGGCTGTTTTCTCAAAACATTGTATTGTGGACATTCTAATAATACATGAAATTCATCTTCTAGTTTTAAGCAAATATTACATTTTCTTTTATTTTAAGGAATTGCTTCAGGTTTATGCCATCTACCAGTTTCTACTTTTAATCTATGCGATGATGTCCTGAAACGTGATAAAGATTTCCTAAATTTTTCAATATTAACCATTGACAGATATGACTTAAAACCAAAATCACAAAATAATACATAACTTCTTGCTCTTGATGAATCTCTTAAAGTTGCATACCAATTTTGTATAAATGTATCTGTTAATCTTTGTTTTACTACTGCTAAAAATATATTTATATCACCAACGCCCTGATTAATCCATACTTCATTGAAACCTAAAGATTGTAACAAAATCATAACAGACTTTCCCCAGGACATTGAATTCGGTTTAAGTTCTAAATCTCTACGCATAAGATCATATACAACATTGACATATTTTGTACTACTTAACTGAACAACTTTTAACCAGTATTTTACAACATTAATAGCTCTCATTGTTTTTAAAGATGTCCTTCCAAGTTCACCATAGATAAAATTGTTTTGTGTTTGTCTTTTAACTCCTAACAACTTCTTACAATACTTTAAATGAATGTTTTCTAATACATGACTATCAAGTAACCCCCATATTTGTGATCCATAGTTAAGAATTGGTAAAATATGTTTATCAATTAAATCCAGTTTATGTTTAACTGACATACAAAGGAATCTTATCAGCTCTTTTTCAAGTTTATACAACGCCTTCAATGCTTGTCCAGAGAGTGTTTCAAAAGTCATGTTAAAAGATCCACCAACAGAGAAAACAATGCCTAGATATGTAAACTTTTTAACTATTTCAATTGACTGACCTTTATAATAAAAATTCAAATTCTGTCTAAGTCTACCCCCTTTTTTAAAAATCAAAACCTTTGTCTTTGTACAGTTAACACTTAATTTCCACCTATCACAATATATTTCTAATAATCTAAATCCTTTTTGTAAGCCCTCCTCTGTTTCAGACATAATCACTATATCATCTGCATACAATAATAAAAATATCTTTAAAATACCTAAGTCAATACCTTCAAAACCATTTAACATAAGATATTCTTCTATATCATTTAAATACATAGAAAATAAAAGCGGCGAAAGGGATTCGCCTTGTCTTACTCCAAAGTAACATACAAACTCTTCACTAATAGTATTATTGTACTTTACTCTTGATCTGACATTCTCATACATGGACCTAATAATATCTAACATTTTACCTCTCACTCCAAATTGAATTAATTTATACCAAATAACATCTCTTACCAAATAGTCAAAAGCTTTAGTGAAATCTACAAAAACAGCATACAACTTTTTATTATTATTTAATAAATGTGTTATAACACCATGTAATATAAAAACATTATCAATAGTGCTCATGTTTTTTTCTGAAACCAGCCTGGGTTTCTATATACACATTGTATTTTTCAGCCCATATATTTAAACATTCATTTATTACTTTTGTAAAAAGTTTCCCAAATATGCTAAGAAGGGTAATACCCCTATAATTATTAGGGTTATCTATATCCCCTTTTTTATGAATAGGTACAATAAAACCTTCTGTCCAACTTGATGGAAAGTAACCTATATCAAACATTTTATTAAACAAAGAAACTATAACCTGTAAAAAGTGATCAAAATCAGATCCAAACTTAAAAAACTCATTTAGTAAATAATCAGGCCCAGCTGATTTACCAGCATTTAACTGTTTGCAAGCATTAAAAATTTCAGTACTAGTGAAAGGAACATTAAGTTCAGAGAACATGACATTTAATTCTTCATTTAAGTATCTATCATTAAAATATAAGACATCTTCATCAGCTTGATAAAATACAGACTCAGGATCATTTACAGATTTAAAATATCTTTGAAAATCATCTGTGGTTAGCTTACATTTATTATTTTCATGAACAGTGCCTTTTAACATTTTCCAATATAACCTAGCATTACAAAGCCTAGCATTTTCTAATCTGTGTGTTTGTTCCTTATCATAAATAAATTTCTTTTTCCTAATAGTATTTTTATAATTATCTTACGTGCTTGTACTTTTATAATTACTACGAGCTTGTAGTAACATCACATTTATTATTTCTCCAAATATTCAGACATCTATAATATGTCATTTTTTTTAATCTTTACAATGATTATCATAATATACATCATTTTTTCTTATGTTAGAAGTAATGTTATTTATAACATTTCTTTTAAATAAGAGATTACATAGTATTACATCTTCTAAAAATGTTTTCAAAAATTTATCTATTTCATCTATTTACTTACAGCATCATCAATATTTTGACATATATTTACAAATTAATTCATGACACTTTTACTACATAAACTACTAATATACAATTCCTTTTTACTGTTTTCCCATTTATAACTGTAAGGTATATTTGAATTATCAGTTTCAGTTTTATCTTCATTTTCAGATATTTTACAAGATTTTAGAGCAATGATCAGACAAAATATTTGGGTCACTCACTTCAAAGTGTGAAATAAATTGTATCAAATCTGATCTACATAAAACATAGTCTATTACACTGCTGCCTTGTGTATTAATGCATGTATATTTACCCACATTATTATCTTCACAACATCTGCCATTTAATATTCTTACACCAGAAGCTTTACAAAACTCTAACAGTAATTTTCCATATTCATTCACAGTTTTATCTAGACTTTTCCTAGGCAATATTTCATCTTGTATATAATCTTCTGGTAAAAAATCATGTAAAATATGGTAAGATTCTTCAACATAATCTAATCTTTCCCCAACTCTAGCATTGTAATCTCCAGTTAAAATAAAATTACATTTATTATTGTACATATTTTCAAAATTCAACATGTCATCAAGTAAAATTTCAAATATAGATTGATCATCAATATTTTCCCTACTACTACCCTTTGGGGTGTTATAAGTCAAACACACAAATAAATCATTTTCAAAATTAAACAATGATTTACTAAATTTCATCCATATCAAACAGTCACCTGAAAATTTAACAAGTTCAACATACTGTTTTAGTTTATGATGAACATAAATTATTAAACCACCACTGTCTCTTTTTGCACATTTAGATTTCAATTTTCTATGTAAAATATAATAATCAAAGTTTGTAACTTCATAGTTAAAAAGATCATTTGACTATGTCTCCGTTAAAAGAACAATATCATTATTTTCGAATAAATGTTTCATTTCACTAGAGTCTAGTTTATTGTATGTTTTCCCTGTAAGTCCCTGTACATTTAGTTAACAAAACTTGACCTCATGTTCACCCCTGCTGTCCTATTTCTGCCCTGTATTGTCATTAGTCGTCGCCGAACTATTATTCGTCCGTTTCACATTTCCCTGTACAGTTTTATTTTGGGATTCCGCTTTTCGCCCAATATCCGGTTTCACATTACCCCACGCTCGAGTACTATATTTTAATTGAGACGTCATACCGTTATGGGAAATTCCAGTGCGTTGTATGTTCTTAATTTGCTAATAAGGACTACACAATTGGAAAGTAGGAAAACACCATTATTTTTTATGAAATATGCAAAGCTTTACAGAAGCAATGATATAACAAAAATAAAGTTTGAATCTAATATTAGGATTGCGTTACAAACAGGAAAAATGAATAAAAAACATAAATATTATTAATGACTGTCTAGTCGAAACGAAGATTTACTGAAATATCAGTATGTCAGTTTTGAAAGAAATTCATACAAACTGTATAAAGGGTCAGAAAAATATTAATGTGTGATAGAAATTAGCATGGGTGTACAGGAAATGAGGAAAACCTTCTTAAAAGTAGGATTATGATATTTGTACCAGCATTTGAATTCCGTCAGAAAAAATCCTTTCAATGTTTTCCCTTGTCAGATTGCATCAATTTGTTTATCGTAATAGTGTTAGCGATAAATTGTACTTACCACGCATACGTTAATTTCGTGTTATATTCTTATTCGGAGGTAAGGTATTAAATAATATAACGTTATTTTTCCAATCCCTGTCTTATTCGCAAAGCAACATCTCATTTGAACATTTTTTCATTTATCAAAATTACAACGATAAACATCTGATTAAGCATTATTTGCTTATTACAAACATTTGAGTTGAAAATATTTTTCTTAGGCAATTGATCGTTATCTAATACTCAAACGTGAGTCTGATATATTGGATTTAATCACATATATGATTATTAAATTTATTGATCTACATTGTCTTCATGTGTGTCCCGATATTTACGTACTTAATTCGTGTTGATTGTCTGTTTTTTGCCTATCTTTACATATTTTTTTACATCACCTTTTTTAAGTTTTTATCTTGGCACATTGAATGTTGACATTGAGAGTGGGCATAAACAATTATGCTGTTATACTTATTAACTAATATGATCTTATGAGGTGATGAGGAGGAATAGATTTTTGAACACCAGTTTATGGAAACGACGAAGTTGCATATAGTCTATAAAAATAGGCTTTGGTTTTAAAATTGTGTAACCGATCAATGGTTGACACTAGTATTATATCTCTGAATTATAGTGGTAGATTTGAAATTATGGACGGATGCAAATATACATGAATATACACGGACACAGTAGATTCTTACATATACTAACACATGACATAATGACATTTTTGTGATCTCAATTCGTACGTCCGTAAACTTTTACTTTAAACGACATCTCCTCATAAACCTATAAGCCAACTTCATCCAAACTTCACTGAAATTTTTTTTGGTGGTCACCTTTAAAGGGAAAGACAAGGTTAGAATAAAAACTTGATTTCAGAAAAAGAATACTATAAATAATAAATCTGCAAATTTTCTGCCGCCAAATAATAATATTAAACGAACGATAACAAAATTTAAATCGCTAAATCACCGATTTCTACAAATCAGTAGGCGCGGCCATGTTTGTGTATTGGCCGTATAAAAACAGGTGCGCGTGATGTCATTTCCCCACATCTTTACATTTATGATAAATCTATTTGAATCGTAGCGAAACATTAATATAATAAAGTATTGACCAGACAAATTAAGTTTCACAGGAGGTGTAGAGGAGATTTTTTATGGTTCAAAATACGTAACAATATAAAAAAAAATAAAAAAAATAAAGAAACAAATAATAAATCAACGTCTACCGGTCGCACCACTTCAGGCCCGTTACTCCAAACAATGCTATGTTCATGAAAGTCTCATCTTAATGTAATTAAACAATATTTCACAGATTTAATAAATACACATGTTATTATTTAACAAAGTTTCACAATCAAATAATGCATTTAAATAAACAAACGAACCAACGAATAATTGGCTGTTAATTATTGAACGGCGATAATTATTATTATAAAAATCCTACTAAAACGTGTTCTTAATAGTACATGTAATTAAATTTTTGCATTTTGATTCTGACTTTCAAATTAAAAGGTGTGAACATATGTTATAATTATATACATTTCAAAAATATAAGCAACTTTTTTGAAAAGTAAATTGTTAACATGTCTGTCAACGTATGATGCTGCGTGTTTTTTTTTACATCGTAATCGTAGCCTTATATTAACTGCATGCAAAACATTTTTATTGGCTGCTCAAAAATCTAATTTGCATAATTTATTCACACAATTGCTGGTTCTTACTACTTATGTCTAATACTGTGCAGTATCCATTTTAATTGTTCCTAATGTGCACCAAATGTTCCAGTCACACTGTGTACTGACGATTTGTATTGCTCTTTGTATGCCTCTGTGCCGACAGATCTTTTGATCATGCACAATGTTGCCCTGATTGGTTAATCACCCTTGTCAAATATTCTAATGACGAAATAGACATCTATTTTTTTACGCTTCATCAGTGAACTGAATGAGCTTAGGGACACCTGTCAAATTATACTGTAAATTACAGCATTTCATAAAAAAGCAACACATTTTTTTTCAGTTACCAATAATCATTTTAAATATTAAGAAGATTTATGATTTTTTTATTAAATTTACGGTAGTAGAAATGCGTATCTGTGTGGGAAAGGGATTGGGTACGTAGATAACGTGGAAAAAAGCTATAAGAACTGGATACACCCGAGAATATGCGTAATTACAGGGGAATGGGCAACCTGTTGCTGTTGGTACCAGTTTTTACCGGGTGCCATAACAACCTAACGGGCAGTTTTGTTTTCATACGATATTAGTCTGGCTGCCGATTTTCCTGCGCCATTCTCATTTTAAGCGTCAATGGCGGAAAATCGCGTCCTCAGCAGATCTCTGCATATTGGATTTAGTTGATATTTTACGCTGAAAAAAAAAGATACATGACCGGCGATTTACCCTATTCGGAAAGCTTGTCTAGCGATAATTAAGTACAAAATAAAAGGATATATCGTCAATTTGAAGAAGTTTCTCATAGTACCCAAATTAAATTCATGGTTTATCTTTGAAAATTAAGCAGTCATTGCTTACATCATGTGGTGGGATCATCAGCAAGCTTGAAAATCGGACAAATGATAATTAATGTCGCGGCGTCTTCAATTAATTAATTTAAGCAATTCATTTCCATATGATGTTTTCATAAATAATATATAATGTACGCAATAAGGTTAATAAGTTCTTCATCAAGATATATTTCAGTTGTACCAGCGTGTACACCTATACCGGACGTGGGTGTAACACGTCACAATCTCGGTCTCGTCTGTCTCGCGAGAATGACAGAACGCCAAAATGGCGGCGCCCATGAACTTATTTCTCAAGTAAAAAATAGTGTCTTAAAACACGAATTTCTCACTTATAGGGTTGATGTCAACAGAAAAACTTTCATGGTACCTCTTTTTAAATGATGAATATTAGACAGACATCAATCCATCCATTCCTATTCCTTTAATAATTGTTCAAAGAATTGAATTCAATGCAGTACTCGGGTTGTCATGACAACCGAAATAAAAAAAACGTTAAAAATCCAAAGAGCTAGGGCTAAGATATTTGGCATGACACATCTCTATGTTTATAGTAAAAACGTAAAATATTTTCTTTTAAAAACTGAAAGAGGTAGAGCTCCAATATTTAGCATGAAATATCTTTATGTGGGTGTTAAACAAGTTTTTTTGTTTCTTTTTAAAACATGTAGGCTAACTTTGCCTCACACCAGGAGTCAATGATTTTCTTGATATGTGTGATGTAAAAACGAATAAAAAAACGAAAGACTAAGAGCTTATATATTTGGCATGAAATATTTTATAGTGCGTCTCTACCAACAGGGTTCGTACAGTTTTATAAATTGCTTAGATTTGAGTCCCTTTCTTAAAAAGCGCTTAAAATGTAAAAACGTGCTTAAAAGTCCTTGCATTTGATTACTGTCTGATAAGGTGCTTAAAATGTGCTTAAATTTGCTGAAAATATCCTTGAAAATGATTGAATTACATAGTGTCGATAGTGTCGATAGAATCAACATTTAACAAAATAAAAAAATGATCCAATTTAATATCAAAATCAATGCATTGTTCCATGTAACAGTAAGTGGACAAATTGCAGTTGTTTTGAACTAATTTGTATTTGATGCACCCTTTGTTGTTCTTCTATACAACCTTAACATTTTGTCCAGAAAATATGTATAATTCAAGAAAAAATGGTTAAAAACTGTCCTTCTTAGGTTGAATATTGTTGAATATTGTGTCGATATATGTGCAACAAATGTGCTTAAAAATGGAATACGTGCTCAAATAGTGCTTAAAACGTCCCTAGCTGTAAATAATTTTTTTAGATAAAACCTGTAGTTTATATTCAATTTCGGGTTGGCATTGCATGCTTTACTGACATAATAGAGAAAAGAGGAATCCCAAAAGAACGCACAAAACGGCAAAATTAAAAAAAAAGCAAGCTCGGTTTGATTGAGTCTTTTTCTTGTCCGGCAGCGGAAAGTTACCGTCCACGCCTATTATCGTCGACTAAAGCAGAATTCAATTAAGGATCTCTGATTGAATATACGTGTTTAAGATTGCTTTTAACAAAGTTTGTACTATAACAAAGGCGTTACTTCTTATATTTTTATTTCTAATTTAAACGTGTTTTTCATTGTTAACATATCGAATAAACGACAACGTAAGATCTACATAATGTTGTAAACATCTATCAGCAAATTGCTTTTGCTCGTTGAGAAAGTTCAACTCACAACAAGAAATTGGTGATTCCATGTTGTACACATGTTAAAAATCATATCTTAGAAACCATCAGAGTAAACGTACTGTTCTAACTTTATCAATATAAAGCATGAGCAATTATATTTTATTTAAACAAAAATATGTGTGAATGTGCAAACAACTTGAAATGTTTAGGGACAACAAGTCTGTAAAAAATGAATTTTGTCTGTATGATGTAATATAAAATTAGAAGATACTGTAATTGTCATTGTGTATTTTATACAAAAACAACACTCCAGACAAAAAATGGCTCCAGTGAGACCTTATTTAAACAAATAAAACAGTTAGATAATTTTTTTACAGTAACTAATTTTCTCGAATCCTAAACTTTTTTTCTTACAACTTAATTCGTATTACAGTATTGAATGGTAAAGGTTATACACTAAAAATGTTAGTTTATGATTGTATAAAAAAAAACGAATTTGAAAATGATATTGTGTTAACCAATACATTAATTGCGTTGATTATTAACAATGTGTCCTATTCGACACCTAAACATGGCAGTTAACAAATAATAGAGATGGCGACACGTTAATGCACGTGTTTATAATTATCATGAAGTTTGTTAAATAAGGCTTTGTTCCAATTTGATTTCCATCAATAGAAAATTTGAAATCACAATAAGTCAAGTAAACTGTTACTCCAGTGGCTGAGTAGTTAAAGATTCTTAACAAAAGGATATACGTTTTTAATTGCATGCTTTCCAGTGTTTTATTGTGTTTTGCGACCAAACATAATTTCACTTATACAATTATATAAATGTCATGAATTTGCAACAGGAGTTTCTTCATCATAATATCATCGGAATTGCGATTTTAACAGTCTGAAGGACTGTTTTAAATATAAAAAATTCATATCTTTAGGAAATGATTCAGTTTGAAAATGCATTTATAATTTATTTTCACAACACAAATTAGATATTCATGAAATGTGTTGTTTACTCCTTAGACGACATGAAATCATTAGCTGAATTTGGTTGTGCAGCGTATAATTTAATTAATATAATGATTTGTAGCAAAAGTTACTAAACTGCTGAATAATGTAACCTCAATTTAAAAAATGTCTCTTACAATATATACATGATTATGAATCATTTTACGACTTTGACAAAATTTGTAAATAAAACCTATGATCACATCTTGTCTTAATTACTCTATCTTTACACAACAACAGTTTGATAAAAGTACAGATCTGGCCTTAGATACTTTTGTTTAATATTTGTCCTTACATTGCAACAAAAATAAAGCTTTCTGAGATTTTTTTTAATCCATTTTTATTTATTTATTTATTCATGGAAAGATATTATAATTGAGCACGTTTTTAAATTAATTGAATTATTGCATACCGAAAATAGAATCTCGACAGTCATGAAAAAGCAATAAATAACCATTTTAGAAATGAGGAATAAAACATTAATTATACCGAAACAAATGAGATAAATGGTCGTTTTTGCTGATGTTGTTTGGTTTTGTTATTTGATTTGTTTTTAAATTTTCAGACGTTTTTGTTTCGGGATATTGTAAATCCACGAAAACGCTAATTAGTTTTCACATGACTGTTGTGTTTAGAAAATGTCCAAAATTAAAGACGTACTTTTCTTTTTTCTAAGAGGGAGATAACGTGAAATGCAGAAAAAGTTGTTTTCTGTTAAACAGTCAGCGAGTCAGCGAGTCAAAGCTTTTTGAAAATAAATATCCTTAAAAAAACTTGGATAATTGGGATGTTGAAAAATATGCAAGGCATTAATACTGGTAGGATTATATAGCAAATAGTCATAAAAAGGAAACATCACTTATTGTCCGTACATTGAAAATGAGAATCATACGGTTTCGTTGTAGTTTAAAACGTATTGCTCCAACAATAGTTTAAGATAACAAGATATTTTCCTTTATTATACATGTATTTATCAATAACAGTCATATTGGAACACTATCATCAAACATGAATTCATGTGATAAAAGCACTTTTAATATATTATAACTGGAATAATTCAGAAAAACAAAATTGTAAAAACTGGGTCAGTACTTTTTATTATATTTATAGAATTATCATCTATTATTAATCAAAATTGAACATGTTTTTTTTAATTAAGATGATTTTGCAAAAACATGTAGTTTAGACAAGTAAAACATTTTTATTATAAAGTATTCCAATCTCTTTTAAAAAACAGCTCTACAGATAAATTGTATTTACCTAGACACAATGATGTTTCCGAGTATTCTTAGTCCAGAACAGAACAGAATTTATTGATTAAGGCCACCAGCCCATAACATATACAATTGTAACATTAAAAAGATACAAAGTTATGTGGATACACTCATCAATACATTATAACAATAAATTACATTGTTGAAGATAAAATATAGACGTATCTAAATCAAAACTGCATAATCATCTTTTTTTCGAATTGTTGCATGATAAACATTATAACATTTTCATTTTTACACGATAATAATATATTCAATTTGTGCTCTGTTGCACAAGTATAATATTTCTTAGCAATATAGTTTGCTCTTAAATCTGCATATACAGGACAGACTAGTAGAAAGTGAAATTCATTTTCAAATAATCCTAAGGAACATACTTTACAATTCCAATGATTCGTGTTAATTTTTCTATATGACTTTTTAGTCACTTCTAAATGTGAAAGACCTGAACGTAATTGAGCGCAGCAATTTCTGAATTTCCTGATATTTAAGATAGATAAATAAGTTTCTTGGTCGGAATTGTTTTTAATACGATTATACAATGAGAGACAATCACTAGAATCTAACTTGCTATACCATCCTTGCAAATAATTATCCTTAAGTCTTTGACCAAAACAAATGGAGAAACAATCTTTCATTTTGAACTCCTTGGTTCAACCAAACGTGCCCAAACCCATTACTACATAAAAGATGTTCAATTTCATTTGCCCAATTAAAATATTTAGCACATGTTGTACTTTAAAGCATTCTATAACAAATTTTTACATATCTGTCATTAGGTAATTTCAGTAATTTGAACCAGTACTTTATGCAACGCATGTCAGATTCTACATAAATTGGATAACGACCACAGTCGCCTAATACTACAGTATTACTAGATGTTCTATTTACGCATAAAAATCGTTTACAAGCTAAACGATGAATAAGCTCACAATTTCCACGGGGTTTAAAACCCCATAATTCGGATCCATACAGAAGGATCGGTAATATTTTGGTATCAAATAATTTAGAAAATATATTTGAAGGCAATTGTCCATAATCATACAAAGAAGAAAGTAAAGAAAATAATACTCGTTTAGCTTTCATTGCAAGTTCATTGCTCGTAATATTTAACGACATAGTGGATGTAAATGTTACTCCAACATAGGTAAAAGAATCAACTATTTCAAGTTGCTGATTATTATAATAAAAACATTCATTATATTGTATTGTATTTAAAGAAATTTGGTGGGAAATCGTCAAGTCCCGGCGCCTTGGCAGATTTCAATGAACGAATGCTCATTAATATTTCTTCTTCTGTGATTTCTGCGTTAAAAATCTCATTTTCAATTTCAGTTAAATTTCCATCAACTAGAGCAATTTCATCTGCGTCTTCATCAACTAGGCCTTCAAATAATTTCTCAAAATGATCTTTCCAAGATTCTAAAGGAATACTACTCTGAGCGCTACCATTTGAAGACGGAGACAAAAAATACTTATTTTTTTTCCAAAACGATCTAGGGTTATTTGAATCTTTTACTAAATCATCGAGCTTGTTATTAAAGAAATGTTTCTTTTTATAATCACAAAGGTTTTTGAATTGTTTTTTAACTTGTATGTAATGCTCGAGGTTAGAATTCGATCTACATTCTCGATAGCGACGTAAATGATAGTATTTACTCTTTTTCAGTTCGAAACATTCGTTATCAAACCATTTAGGTTGATGCTTAAGAACAGTCCGTTTTGTTTCAGTCACGCATACTTTAGATTTGTTAAAAATATCCATTATGGAATCTAGTACAGAATCTATATCATTTGAGAAATCTTTAATATAACAAATCATGTTATGTAACTTTGCATTATTTAAAGTGTAAGTTAAAGTTTGTCTCAGATCTGCTACAGTCTTATCACTGAAATTATAACTGACACGTTCTTTATTCTTATTATTTCCGGGTAGTATATTTGAGAACACAACAGTACTAGAAAGATTTACTTCAATTGTTGAATGACTCGATTCAGTTCTGTCCCGGACTTTAAAATCTGACATAATATTAAATATAGATTCTGATGCAAGTAAATAGTCGATTACGCTGCTGCCATTACTGCTAATGAAAGTTTCATGACCTACTCCACAATCTTGACCACAGCGTCCATTTGCTATATATAAAGAATATGTTTTACAAAAATCTAATAACTAAACGCCAAACCTATTAATGACTGAGTCACACGAATGTCGCGTCGGTAAAGAATTTGACAAAATGTCATCATAGTCCGATAATATGGGAATGTTTGAAGTATTTTCAATATAATCTTTATGGTTACTAGTTCGTGCATTTAAATCGCCTAGTATGATATAATCAACCTCGGAAAAATTTACATCGAGTTCAAATAGGTAATGTTCTAACAGTTCTAAACCTTTAAATGATTCGTACATATATGCCGGAGCATTTTTCGGGGGTAAATATACAATGCATAAAATAATATCTCGATTTGCATTAAACAATTGCTTACATATTCTCAAGAAAATACAAAATTTACAATTTGACTGTAATCGTGATATATAACCATTAATAGATATATGTATATAGACAGCGATACCTGCCATACCTCTTCCTTGAGTAGTATACTTAAAGGCATTATTGTTATAACAAATATAGTCAGTCAATTTATCAACATAATCATCGAAACACAATTCCCAGGTTTCTAATAAACATATAATGGTAAATGTTCTAAAATAGTCTATGATATCCTGATATGAAAATTTATGTTTTACACCTTCAATGTTCCAAGATGTTATTCTCAAAACTTTACGATAGTCAATATTTTTGCATCAGCAGCAACCTTTGTTTTTTTACATAAAACAAAACCATTATTATAAATTTATAGTTCGAAATATCATTTGATGACGACGAACATCTGAATAAGTAATGCTCCTTTTCGAGGTTCATAAATTACAATTCTTTGCTGCACGATAATTCGATTTAAATTATCGACATAAATGTATGAACTGAAATTTTGTTTCATTTACCTTTATATCACAGGTTGTCCATCTTTAAGCAAGAAAACAATCTAAACCATTTAACTGTTTAGTCATTAAAAAAGATCATCGCATTATATCCTCGCCATGATGCTGGACTAAATTTATAGAAATTAATTACATTAGGATTGTAATCAAGACAGATATAATTATATACGTATATAATTAAGCTTTCAATGGGTTTTTTGTCAATTGTATCGTTCCCAGTAGTTTCTTTATAATTCATATATCAAAATATATAGTTATTTGTATTTAGCGTCTCTTTATCGAATTCCTAATGTTATTTATATAAATATCCATTAACGTCAGATTGAGTTAATGACAGTATGGTATATGAGAATGTTTTCCTGGACAGACAAACAAATAGAGACATACGACATATATTAAGGAAATGTTTGGTCATACGAGATTTATATAGACTGCTCAGATTTATTTATTTAGCTATGTCATGCAATCCGAATCACCGCAAGTACAAATGCAAGTTGATCATAAATCGTTTGGAGTACAGTAATTCGGATATTCATATTAATATGTAAATTTATGTCTAAAGCAGCTCGGCAATCAAACAAGGTTGAGAAGAAGTTAAAGATTTACAAAGTATTTTGGTGAATGCTTTGCTTTGACATATAGTTTGTAGTTGTACTAACAGGGAACAAGATTCGTTTTAATGTTCTTGACCGAAACTAACATAATATTTTTTAAAAAAGTATGTTTTACTCTCTTTTTGTAACGTATATGGCTTACCCTAAGTATTGGCCGGAAATATATGACTGGCTCATCCTAAAAAAGGGTCCTTGACACGAGTAATCCTGTAAGAGTGTTTGACACATGTTGATGTGGTTTATCGCACAGTTAATGTAAAAACTTTTTTTTCAATATATAATTAAAACAATTCTGTCGAGTTGTTAAAACCCTTAATAATTGTGCAGAAATTCAACTAATTAAAAACAAATTTTAATTTTGATATTATAAAGGGGACCTTATTCAAAACAATTTAACGGTTGGTATCATAGCTTTAGACAAACTTTAAACAAGCAAATGTAACCTTCAAAAAACTGTCTTAAAAGTACAGTTCACTATGTTCTTTGAAATTTCATTAATTATACCGGTTTGACCACGGGAAATCAAGCATAATTTGAAAATATGACAGTTTCCGCAGAAGTTGAAAAAACTAAGAACAATGACACATGTTGTGTCATTTTATGCACTTCATTCTGACATTTAAAGGTTATTACAAGCTATAATTGAGATCGGAAATGTATAATATTGTTGTTTGAAATTACAGGCGTCATGAATGTTTGTTACAGTCCTTACAGTATCGTGATATTACACAAACTTTAGTCAAAGATATTTCTTCATCTCACTAAGCACGGAAAAAACTATTTCAGAATGTTGACCGATATTTGCCTGTTACATAATTTTATTGACTGGTTGAACTTGTTTTAATGATATTCATAGTAATTTACGATTTATCATTATCTTTATTTATTGCATCTTCCCTTTGATCATAACATATCTAGAAACGGAGACAATCTCAAAATAATTTTAAAAAAATGAATTCGTTTCCTGGAGATACTCCTATGGTGTCATATTGACGCTTGGTCAATCTAAATGGTTAACATAGTTCAATAAAGTTCAATTACGTGTGTCAGTTTGAGCGTTTCTTATTAAGGTTTTTTTCTGGAAAGGAACGAAAATTGCGTCTGTTTCTCATCACTTGTTTCATATGTTTTTGGTCACGCTGCTAAAAATGCTTTGCCACTTCTTTCATACATTTTAAGAGAGAGAGAGAGAGACAGACAGACAGACAGACGGAGAGAGAGAGAGAGAGCAAAACGTACATTTTCTTCATCACATAGTTTTACTGAAAGATCTTATAAGAACATATTAAAAAAAATTAGAGGGATGCATATATCATATAAAAAATACAAATGTACTCAAACACACCAAGAATGCGATTATTGTACATTTTCTACTCATAATTTATTTCATAAAATTATAAAGAGAGCTAGTGTAACGAATACATCATAATATGATTTCAAATATATAATAATTATTATGATTTATTAAATATTTTGTGTAAAAATATCAAAAGACAAAATATCTATATATAATTTACACCAACTCCTGTTTTTATTGAATACTAGTTTAATGCATTTCTCTACAATCTCGTTCGTTATTGTGCCAATAACATTGTAATTGGATAATTTAACTTATGGAATAAACAGTAGATCATAGAACACTATCCTTAATGAAACCCGGTTTTTGACATAATAAATAATTGATGTCAAAACAAGATTCGTGTATCAGGTACGAGGCTAGTTGAATATTTTGTCAGGGTACCAAATGTTTTGTTACCTATCATTTATGGGTGCAGACTTCAATATCGATCGACAGTTCATTTTATTATTGCTGAATTGGTCAATTTTATAGTGCTAAAATAGAAAAACACCTACAATTGTAAAAACATAATTAAATCGGAATAATATACACAAATATATTTATAAAACATTTTGTAAACAAGTATATATAAATTACAGACTTACAATTGTTGAGAAGCACCTAATTATCAGAGATCACTTTAATTGAAAACATACAATGTATATACCTACCACTAGGTACAAATTATGCCAAAGACCTCATAATGTTTCATTTGTGGAATCACTCTAGCTAACATTTAGTTCATTTGGTGGTTTAACCTCTATGCATTATTTAAGAAACCAGCGTCCACCTGATGTCTTCCTCTACTAATGCAATTGGAAAGTCGTCTTATAGTTCCGGTGCAACTAAAAGTCAAAACAATTACTGAAAACCGACATTCACGTGGTTCAATTAAATTTCATATGAAAACATTGTCATTCTGTCTTGTACAAAACGATTATGCAGATTTAATATAATGTAGTATAAAATGTAAACGTATTTAAATTTTAGGAAAGTAAAATATTGATGTATGCAACTTTTTTTTACTAATTGATGTGTACTTCACCAAATACGTAAAATCTACTATTTTCTGAATTTTTTTTTTGTAATTCCAAATGACAATATTTGCATGTAATATAAATCTGTATGACAATCTCCAGACACATTCATATCAATTCAATGCGTGCCTCTTCTGATTTTGATTAAATCAAAATATATAATGACTAGATTTAAATGACAATTTAAAACATATGTCCTGATATTAACTTAAATAATAGTGTATATCACTACATATCTCTATTTAAAGGCAAATTATTAACCTCTTTCTTTTCACTTTCCTGTAAATATCTATACAGTTTATTAGCATTATGATTGAAATAAGGGATTATAACTGTTACTTGTAGCAAACCGTACAATAGCTACGTGTAATAGATATAAAGCTTGCTTTGCGTATAAAAATTTAAGAAGCAAATATATGCATTTTAAACATTTATAAATTCACAATTAATAGTCTTTGCGAAAAGACAATAAATATAGCCTGTATATCTTTCATATACTAAATCTGGTATTAAATACCAGTGTTTGTTCTTTATTCTGTGGTAAGCAGGACTAAGATTTGTCCCTTCGAAAACCTTTCCTGGATAAAAAAAACCCTTTGGTGTATATCTTATCTTGCAATCAAATTATTGTCAGTAAACGACAAAATTGATATCCAAAAGGCATATCAATGTTATTCTTTAGAAATCTGAAAGACTATAACTAAAAGACTAGAAGAGTGTTCTATAATGACGGTCACATATATGTCCAGATTTTTGTAACTGTAAGTACAACAAGTGTAAGCATTTATGTCATGTTTAACGCAATGTATTTGTAAATTTTGAAAACGACTTAAAATGTGTATGGACAACACTTCTGTATAAATTGTAGCATCTCTATTTAACACGGGTGTTGTGCTGTATTATATGTATAATAGCTCTGTAGAAATTAGGTTTCTTCATATCAAGTATTATTGAATTCCTTTAAAAACGTACTAAGTTTGTATTTTTTTGATATTTTGTCTGTTTTGTAGATAATCTTACAACGGTTTGTCGGTCTTTCCTTTACGTCATTCCAGTTCTCAAGATGAAAATTCGATCGAAAATTGAGACGAGCAGCGTTATAAACAAATTTCTAACTAGGTCAACATTCATAGAGAAAATATATTCTTTTATTGAAAATGTAAGAATTCCCTGCCTTATACTTAACTGAACTAATATGTTATGGCCTATAAAATCCTTTACATACATTGAATTATCCAAACATGCATGGTATTTTATGATTCTATAACATCACATTAAAACTACTTTCAAATGTTCGACTGGGAACAACATTCCACAGTTTAGCGAGCGTTATCATTTCATGGTATTTGTTTTTTATGTAAAAGTGTTTGTTTTATTTTAATTTGTCAGGTCAGCGGGCCCCTTAACATATAATGTTCATAATGACGTCAGTGGTATGACAAAAAAACGAGCATTGTACAAACTGACTCCAAAAGAAGCCAATACAGTTTAAAAGAAATTTTGTTGTTTTTTAAACAACATGATTTCTTTGCCCGTTGAACTTTTAAATCTATGTTCTAGTAAAGTGCATTGAAGAAATATCGGACAGAAATGTAAGGCGATATACAATAAAAGAGACCTTACTACAGTCAGCTCAAGACAATGAACGAACCGAGGCCAATCATTAGATGTTTGCAGGCTGACTAATTATGTAATCGGTCGCTATAATGAATAAAAGCCATCAGTTTTGTGTACTGACTAAATGTTAAGAATTGTTGATGATGATTAATTTGATTTTTATTTGATTTGCAACTGCTTCTGAATTGAACACATCTCTGACAGATATTTATCCTTACCTTTATAAAGTAAAGCAATATATAATAGATATCCTGAGTATCAAAGATAGCAGTGTGGTGTACAACACCCAAACCTGGGACAATTCAAATGTCATCATTGTGACATTATAAGTGTGTTTTATTTTTTAAAAATAACTTTGTTTAATCAGGTGTTCTTTTTGGACACAATGAAATTAAAATCAAAACTGGAACAATTTAATATAGATTCAGAGTCAAATTATTTTGCAGTACATTATTTTAGATTTCTTGGAAGCAATGATGACATTCATGTAAACAATTTTGTGAAAATCTGTGAAGAATTATACAAGTACCAAGATTATTATTTGGTCAAAGTTAGTGACTTTGACTTGCCTAAAATATAGAACGAAATACACTACGAAATATGACATTTTAAACATGAAAGTAGGACAAGAGTACTATCGAGGTCCTTGTAAGAAAGGACAAGTTTGATTTTTCATTTCGTTAATGATATTATACATGGACACGGTGTTTTGGCATTATAGACAAACTATTCATGAGCTTTTCAAAAAAAATCATTTTGGTTGTAGAAATGATTTTAAATGAAGGCACAGATAATTTATAACATTACGCATATTTGGTCGTCTATGATGTTAAACATTAATAAATCAGAGTCATACAATGCATAGTATTTGTACGTTTTCGTTCAGAATTTATCAAAAATTACTACATGTAATTCATTATAGGCATTATAATTGTTTCCTTGCTATTTGTTTTTATTGGCATCAATTTAAGTATAGATATTTTTTTTCATGGGTCGTATGTAAAGAGCCGTTTCGCTTCCCACATAAAGATAGTTGAATTTGAACGAATAGCAATTTAATTTTGCAGAAGTTTTTTCTCTTATGACGTTGGTTGAATTAAAATTATTTATTCTCATTTAACAAAGAATAAAAACATAAAATCACTACAATTGTATAATTAATGAAAAAGGTCTTAGAAACTGCAAGCATTTGCTTCTCCATATTCCCATGCATGTAAAGTCATTATTTTGACAAATGCATGTAATATGTCAAAATATTTTGCGTTCAGGATTCAGTCAATCTATTACCTCAAGGGACATGTTTGCTAAATTGAATATTTAAATTCAAATAGATATAAAATACATTTTGATACACATCTTTCCAATAGAAATGCTCCTTGGTGTCTGTGTTTAATATGTTACATGATAATCTTTTGCTAATACACAAACATAAATCAGACAAGGATAGTATTATTAGAAGAAATTATTTATGCAACACTCAAAAAAAGTTTGATTAGAGCTGTAAAGCCTAATAAAGCCTGATCAATATTTAATGGAAAATGTTTTGTGCGCTGGTATCTAAAGTCATTACAAAATAATGTTCATATTAAATTTTATCTGATAATCAATGATAATTTCGGTTACACATCGATTTACATCTGGGGATCATAAGCTATTACCGTTAATTTTATGATAAAAGCGTACTTGTGTGTGTACGTTATCCGTGTAAAATCAGACATAATCCCTCATAAACTTTGGACAATTTAAAGTTTCCTTGACTTCTAAAAAAATTTCATGTTTAGAAACAATCTAGAAGACTGCGATATATAATATATATATAATGTAGTTTTCAATACTATATTCTTATCTGTAAAAAGAAAATACACGAAGCCTTGACATGAAAAAAAACAAGAGGTATTGTGGTGTTGTAAAACAGTAAATAACTGATCCACATTTGGGACACTAATTTCTCTACTAGTAGCAGAAATATTTCCGAAAACAGTTTATGTTATGTTAAAAGAGCACGAAACGATTGTATGCCGTTAACGACTGATATATTGATGAATCATGATTCTCATAGAAATTTAAGTGTAAAATATTGAATTTAATGATTTGCAAAAAATTGTTGAAATGTGTTAAATATACTGTGTATATCATGCGTTTAAGGCTAAAGGTTAAAACTCGTGCAAGCACAATGCCTTTTTATTAAAGAGACATCAAACCAAAATGACTCAGAAAAGATTTAAGCTGGACATCCTTTACAATTTTACATGTTGACCTGGTTTTCATCTGATCCTTAAATTATATAATAATTCTTCCGCTGAAACATTCAAATGACATTATGCCCATCTAAGTTAAAAGTTTTAATAACAGGTAAAAGTCAATAGGTTATTTTTGTCATATTTATATCAAATTTCAAATTTTACATTTTATGAATATTCAATAACCCACTTGGTGCAAGGAAATTTTCATAAATACTAAATTTTCATCGGTAATACTAAGCTGATAAAAGAGCGATACACTCGTTTTATAGTTTATGCAGTTTTTTATTCGATCCAATTTCCAATCCATTTCTTATTATCAATTTATTATTATAATTATAATTACATAATTATTGGTTAATCTTCATGAAAAGTCAATATTTTGATGCATATAGTTCAATTCATCTTGACCATAATTTCACTTTAACGACGAGGCTAAAGATATATAGGGTTAAAAATATTAGATACAGTTTTTGTCAATTTTTAAGAGCTATATTCTAAAATATTAGAATAGTGTGGCTCAAAAATATTATTATAATTCTTTTTTAATGAAATAACTAAGACATCATCGTAAAAAAATATCATGTTATTGTTGAATTAAAACACAAAAAGACCATTAAAAGGAAACGTTGATAGACAATTGATGAAAATGAGCATAAAATAATAAAAAAGTTATTAAACTTCAAAAGAGTTTTAGTTTGTTTTTTTGTGTGTGTTTTCGAAAGATTGAGGGTATAACTGTGTATATCCCAAACTATATATGAAATCGAAGTATTCAGAACAGAATAGATAGTAAAGCTTTTCAAACCTATATAAGTAAACCT